>NC_079149.1:75267309-75497309 GCF_945859685.1 Eupeodes corollae | reverse complement strand
GAAGGATTTGTCAATTCCTCGCAAGATTCAGTACCTGCGAATTTTTTTTTTTTAAATTAAGGTGGCACAGGCAGGTATTGAACCCAAGACCCCTTGCATGACAGTCCAACGCAATATTTCGGGACAACTGGTAGAGAATGCAAAAAGATGTTTTATATTGTGGGGCTATTATCTATAGGGGTGGCAGGATTAAACTGGACGTTAACATAGAATATCCATGAAGGCTATGCACAATACCTATCACATTATGTATTGGCTCTAGATCTATTACTGACCTGTAATTATGCACTTTATGAGCCAGTTTACGAATGATACATGTTGCTCCCCCTATTCGACTGATTGCTTACCACTAAGCTAATTTAAACTTTCCTTCAGCAATTCATGGAATTATATTAACTTTCATAAGATGATATCGGTGTCGCTTCATCCCGTTTAAATCAACAACTGATACATTTTTTTCTAAAGGCAGGTCATGACAAATTTCTACAGTTTAGTATTTCAATTTATCATCTGCTTATAGATTAAAGTCCGCCTTCACGATTTCAATTAATTAAATTATTTTCCTTGTTTTTTTTTTGTATGTTCTGTATTAGTTTAATATTTTGTTCAAGTTAAGTTAAATCAATTTCGATTAGGATTAAGTCCTTATTTTCCTGCCTAATATTAGTTCAGCTAGATGAACAATTTCATAACGAGAAGAAGCTAGAATATAGCTAGATAGAAATTTAATTTTTTTCCTAAAATAGTATTTGTTTTCCTACCGCTCAGTTCACATAGAGATTTGAAATTAAAAGTATATCTTGAATACGTACTGAATATGTTTACAATATTATATCTTCACGTTAAAACGAAAGATTAATGTGTTGTGCATGACAAAAAAACTTAATTTAACAACAAACATTTCGATTAAGACATATATTGAATTTAAAAACACACATCCCAACCTATTTCAAAATTGCTATATAGTAAAAAATCAACACAATTGTTTTAAAAGTGCTTTCTGCATCTATTGTTGTTCTTATCTGTAAAATAGAATCTTTTTGAAGAACCTAATTTTAAGTAGTTTTTGGGCAAAATAAAAAAAGATATTGAAATAATTTTTTTTTAAATTTTCTAATGAATACAAAATTAAATAAAATGGAATTGAAGTTATATATTTCTTAGGACCGAAAGGCATTAGCATTAAGTATTATTGTTTAAGTTTAAGTTAATTGTAAGTTATGGTTAATTAGGCTAGTTTTATGAATTTTTGTCTAGCTTTAAGATAAGTTTAAGATTGAATTAATAAAAATTAACTTATAAACTTTACGCCCTTTTCATCTCTGACAACATAACTCGCACACTGGAATGGTTGGGAGTTGATAGTCACTAGGCCCTGGTTCTTCATGGACCATTGTGTATGTATGTAATTTTTGGGATGGAGGGGTCCTACAGTCTTAAGACGTATTCAAACGGCTTATTTGGGAAAGTGCTTTTCATGACAAGAACCGTTTTGTTAAAACCACATATTATCTTAATCGTATCCTTTAATAGCATGAAAAAAGTCGATTATCATATGACGCCAACGCTCCGAATTGAAGGTGGCAGTTGATCGATCTATCGTCGTTTTCGAAGAAGTAAGATTCAGTAACACCTCCGGACCAAAGAGCGCACCAAACACTGACTTTTCGTGGATATTCAGAACTCTAAATACGACAATTTTGCTTATAAACATTCGCACCGAGTGAGAAATGAGCTTCGTCACTGAAGAAATGTTGTTTTCGAAAAATCGCCATCCGCCGCCTGTTTGTCAAGCACCCATTAAACGTATCTGCGAGTGACGACGAAGTTGTGAATAGTCAGCTGGCGTCAGTTGTTGTGTGAGCTGGACTTTATATTGATAAAGGTGTAGATCCAAATGCAAAATACATCAATCCACCGTAAGAAAGTCCTTATTCCTAAGAACGAGGATGAATCGACACATTTGGGTCTTCGGCAACAAGTGGTACGAGCGAAACGATGATGCACAGGCCTTACAATATCTTTAACTAATCCAGTCTCTTCCAATATCTTCCCAATTTTGCCAATTGCTTGCGTAATTGGACGATTATGTAAACCATTATCCTCTTAAAGCACGATATATGGCTATGTTGACAGAATCACCATTTTTTGTAGTAGGTTTGAACATTTTGTATGTGTTGTGCAATAGGAAATCGATCTATTTTCGTAAATTTCAGATCTTCAACTGAAAATAAATAGTTTAACAACTTAGTTCGACAGATGTTGAATTCCAGTGATATGCTTTTGAAACCGCTAATAAAATTTTCAAAACTGAACCAAAATATTTATCAACTCGATTTTTTTACGAACAAAAAATAATTTCATGGATCGAAGAGTTACGTTTTTGACATCTGGTAAATGAAAAATCGAATTGACAGTTTTCTTGGCAAAAATTAAAAACATAAAACAAAACATTACTAAAAGTTGGTAGAAATTTATTTTTGACTTAAGGACCTTTTTTTAAATCAAAGATATTACCTTCAAACTAATTTCATTTTATAAAAATTGTTTCCACACTCATTAAAAATTTGAAAAAAATTAAACTGACGTTTTTTTTTACAAAAACAAGACAACATATACAAAATATTCCTAAAACTTGTTAAAAATTTGCTTTCGACTCAAATTTCTTTTTAAACATTTAAGACATTGGCTTTAAACTAATTTCATCTTAAAGAAAATATTGTATTTGACATTCGATACATTTTTTTAAAAGATTTTTTTTATAAAAATTAATAAATAGTACACAAAGTTAGCAAAAATTGATGTTTGATTTTAGATATCTAGTAAATAAATGAAGTTATTGATTTCAAAATGATTTCATTCTGTGCTAAATCAAAAATTCCAAACTGTATTTGCTTGAACCACCTAACTCAGCTGGTCAGCAAGCCCACTCGAATATCGGACGTGAAAGGTCGAGCAGAAAACACTCTTGACTTGTTTCTTACCTCTGAGCCTGATAAGTAGACTGTTTGTGTTTTATCTCCTCTAGACACATCTGATCATTGTGTTATATCTGAACATTTCTCGTGTCAAAACTCTCCAGTTAAAGAAAAAGCTCCTAGGAGAACCGTTTGGCAATACGAGAAAGCCAACTGGGACGGTCTCAACTGGTCACTATTCTTTCTCGATGATGCCAGTGCTGATATGATCACAAGTTTGATTTTTCTGGGAATGAGAGCTTTTATCCCGAACAGCGTTAAAATCATCAGACCTAAGGAAAACGCATGGTTTAATGCGAGCTGTAAAGAGGTTATTAGGCCCAAAGAAGTAAGTTTCCGTTGCTATAAGGCCAACCCTACTGAGGAAAGCCGGAGAAAGTACAAACAAACCAGGAAGGCCTGCAACGCCCATATTCGTCGGAACCAATTTGTACATGCCCAAAAATTACGGCAAAAAATACTGCAATATTTCAAAGGCAGTAACCATTTTGGGCCATTTGTAAAAAACATGGGGAATTATTCCTCTTCCTCGGTTCCTACGGCCGTTGTCAATGAGAATCCTTCTGTTAGCTCCTTAGAAAAAGCTAATCTCTTCGCTAAGCAGTTCGCCGCCAATTCTACACTGGCTAGTGAGTGTTATGACTCCGCCTGTACTTGTGCGAGTTAGTGATTCTATGGGACCAATTATCAATTCAATAAATATCTTGAAGATCTAAAGCTTCTTAATGACAGCAATAGGTCCACTGGTTCATCTCACCGAACAGTGGAGCAAATCGCTTTGGAGAAAGTAAGATTATTGCATTTGATATTTCAAAAGCATTTGAAATATGCTTTCGGTTTTCACGAATCCCTCCTTCAAGTAGTATTGGATGGGTTTGAGTATAAAAACCACAAAATAAATACCGGTGTGCGCCAGGGCTCTGCTCTATCTCCAACATTCTTTCTAATTTTTATTAATGCCTGAATCATTAATGCTTCTAATCATATTCGTTTTCAGACGACAAAATATGATAAGCTCATTAAATTCCGAAAAAAATAATTTATATTTTTTTATAAAAAAAACTTTAAAACAAGATTTTTGTATTACATAGATGCATTTAAAAACTCTAGGGCTTCATGCTCGATAGCACTTTTTTCCTTTTTGGAATGCACCTTAAACTGGCAATAAAAGGATCTGATGTTATTAATAGCCTCTTTAGAAGATCCATAATTGTGTCGAACCGCGAAGTATTTCTCGTAAATAGCTCACGATATTTTCTATTTTCTTTGTTTCTAGCTTCTTGGGCTTCCTCCGAAAGTTGGCCAATCGGCAAAATGCATGAAGCTATCACTTGTCTGCCATGAAACAATATTTTATGCACGCTAATGGCATATAGCACCACCCATATATACGCGTCGTCGCGGCGTTAGAAAATATGATATCGAATTTGCTGTTCTTGGTCCTATATGTGACGATCGTAGGATATCCGATGTATTTTGTTGTAGCATATTCTCATCTTTGATTGAATAATAAATTTAGTTGTGGCGTTTTTTTAACTCTTCAGTGCATCTGCCTTCTGCAATTGTTGATCTCGCAAAGATTACTATCAGTTACAATTATGTAATATAAGAAGTTTGTTTATAGAATGCTATTCCTAAAAAGATTTTGTTTTGTTGAGACAATCTGCACTTACAATGTATTAGTAACTTTTATTCATGAATTAGTTTATTTTGTAAATTAATTAATTAATAATTAGTTTATGCATAGCTTTTACGTTATAACATATCAAAATTAATTGTAGGATAGCTAAGAGATATCTCACCTACATATGTATGTCCCAAAAACATTTTTAGTCTTGTTACAATTTTTGAATTTCCCCTGAAAGTAGAATGTTCTTTTTTTCAATGTTTCTAGGAACAATTTGCTTGTCTCGTGGTTCATCATTTCACCATATTAAAAATATTGTTCGTAATTTTTAGTTAATCTTTTAGAATAATTCAACTGACAACTTCTTTAAAAACAGACGACAACCGACAAAAAGAACTAAAAACTGAAATGGTTTCCGACTCAAGAATTAAGGGAACAAAGACGTTGACTTCAAATAATTTATTACTTCAAAGTGATAAACTAAGTTTTAAGCAAGACAAATAGACAGACTGGATGGGAAGATATCAATGTGAGTCGCATTCTAGAATTTTTCATATTTTTAATTTTCCATTACTCACCTTTGCAACTCTTCACCAATACACACAGCGTCAAACTATTCCTGAATGCAAGCAATAAAATAAAGCAGAATTATAAATCGTAATTTTCAGAGATTTTAAGTGCTGCCGCAGTGTTGTTCAATAAAGGGATGTGGTTCGATAAACGAGTAAAATAAAATGAATCGTTTTTTTTTATGATAAGATACTTAATTGACAAAGTTAAATATACATTCAAGTCTAAAGCGACCGTCAATAGTGGTTATGATCCCCTCTCCCGTAAGCATAAAGATTTAATGTCAGTAATTTACGATAGTCTAGTTTTGTTGTGACCTCAAAGTTTAAAAATTCATAATGCAATAATTGTTTGGTATTCTTGTTTCAATATAATACATCTACACACAAATGCAGATATAAAGGTCAAAGTTATTCAACCTGCAGTCGAATATTTGCAAACAAAAACAAATATTTTTTTAAAATTATTTGTATACTGTAACAATTAGTAAAATAAAAAAATACTGACATAATGAATTTAATTCACAGCCTTTTTATTTTATAGATAGTTAAAATTCTTCTTTGACTCGAATATCATTGCATATCAACTTCAAATAAATTTGTTTATAGAAAGATGCAGAACGGACTATAAAAAATCAAGTAGTTGGTTTTTCAAAAGTGAACATTTTTGTTAAATTTCTCACGTATATTATACTAAACTAATATAATTAACAAACAAAAATTAAATATCGTTTTTTATAAACAAAAATAAAACTGAAAGAAAAATATTTGTCACCCTGAATATTTTACTAATAAAAAATGAGTTTATCTCTAAAATAATTGTATGTAACGAAGAACATCAGGTAAAATTTTGAGAAAAATCAAATTCACAGTTTTATTACAAACAAAAAACTTCTAAAAGTGGGAAATAATGATTTTCGACTCAAATATCTTATTAAAAATTTAAGATACTGGCTTAAAAATAATTTAATTTTATAGATAATATTTGACATTGACATTCAGTAAATTTTTTATAAAGATCCGACAGTCAGTTTCTTTAAAAAAAAACTAAGATCTACAAAAAATAGTGCACAAAATTGGTAAAAATTGATATTCGGTTCTCGTTATCTTGTGAATACATGAAGGTATTGACTTCAAATTATTAATCTCACACAAAATATTGTTATGAACACTTTGTCCCGACAGGCGGCATAGGACTTTTTTACTTGAAAAGTTAAGAAAAATCAATTTCTTTGATATTTTGCAATAAATAACTCAACACCTACTCCTAAATTGGCATTAGGTACATACTTTTTGAAGTTCTTTAATGGCCCAGTACAAAAATATAATGTATATGTTTTCGCAGGCATTCAATAGCATTTTGTCAGTAAGGTTTTCACCTCTTTTTCCTCTTCTATTGGAAGTGATTCTTTTAACAGATATCTCGAACATATCATTTTCGTATGAAACCTATTCTGACGATGTTGCTTTCACAAGCAATCTTAAATTTCATTCATTACAAACCAAAATCAACAAGTTTGTGTCGACACATATCACTAGGTCAGCATTTTCCCCTTTCCATCCAACTGAGAGTAAACCACGCGCTCAACTTTCTCGATAAACTTTTTAAAAATATTCACGAAAAAGCTCCAACCCAATCGGGGAAACAGAGAGTCATCTCTTTGTTCATTTGGTAATCTTACATACTCGTATGTACAACCAATGTCAATGTTAAATGTTGGATTTACAAAATTTTGATTTAGTCCTGTACCGTTATTTGAAAAGGGATGTCGAAATAATGCAAGCATATTTTGTTTGTTCTTGTGTATCGCGTTTTAAGATTTATTAGAACTACCTACATAAAATACAAAACCGTAGCGAATGAACTTGCTAATGGCCGAGACATGAAATTTACAACGTGTTTTAATTGGAGAGAAAAAGATATAAGTACAATTATTATCTTTATGGTATCATCGGGTTAGTTTGCATTTCAAATTTGGAAATAGCAAATAGTGTTGAAAATTAAGTGTGCGGAACAACATTATCCGCAGAATATGAACTTAATGCACAGGTGTTGTGTGGACTTGCTGCATAAAATTGCAATTTAAATATTTTGTCTTTTCCAATGTGATTCGTTCAATATAATTTACTCCATACCCATATCATATTACTACTTTCCTCTTTAACGCATTTTAAAAGTACTTTAAATTCGATACAAGCGTTCGTTAATTGTTGAAAATTGATTTTGTGGTTTTGCAAAAGTAAAATTAAATTTCATCTGTTTTCTAAGCAAAATTCCATACAAAAAAATAAATAAAAAATTTAATTGTAAACATTGAATTTTAAAAATAAAGTAAATAAGAAATATTTGAGAAAATTATCATATGTATGTAGATATTGAAAAGTGATTCGTTTCTGTGGTTAAAAACAGAATATTTTTTGTGAAGAAATGTACATAATTAATTTTCTTTTCATTGGATAAGCTTACATTTTTCTGGTGACAAAGCCGCCCATCACTCGGTAAGTGACACAATGACATTCTTTTTCATTACATGGAACAATTTTGACAGTTGAGAGGGGTGGTTGTATTAGCTATCTACACATATACAAAAAATGTTTGAACCCATCAAAAACCAAATAATACGAAAATCCTTTTTGCCTTACTGCCTACAACTAGTAGTAGAAAATTGATGACATTTTTCATTTGATTGACATTTATTTAACGCAAGATATACATATACATATGTATGTACATTGTACATATTTGGTGGTAATAGATATTTTGCAAATTACTTTTTAAAATTGGTTTTCACTTTTACAATTATTGTTTCATGACATAATTTCGTCTCATTTGGGTGTTTTGAAAGTCCTGAAATGCATCATAAACTTATAACCCATACAAGTTTAAAAAAAGAGGCTGGGATGGGTCCCACACTGATAACTTTCCACACCGTCTGTCAATTTGTCTTTCTTGAGACTTAAGAAAATATTCATGACAATATTTTGTGTGAAATAAATAATGTGAAGTCAAAATATTTCTTTGTTCTTTTAAAACTTGAGTCGAAAACCATTTCTTGTCAATTTTTGGTTTTAGGTTTTCGTGTTTTTTTGAGTTCTAATAAAAAAACAATATTTTGTGTTTGGTTTCAAAATATATTTCTGTTAACGAGTTTTTTTTTGTAGAAACCCAATTTTTATAAATTTTATTACCATTTCTTGAGAATTTTTATTTCTTTTGTAAACAAAAAAATAAAATATCATACGTTAACAACAAAATAAAATACAGAATTAAATCATTTTGAAATGAATGCCGATATTTATTTATGAGATATTTCAGTCGAAACCCAATTTTTAGCAACTTTAAGTAATGTTCAAGCTTTTATTTCTTGTAAAAATTGCCAATTATATTTATCTCAAAATTTTACCAGATAGAATTAAGTTACGTTATTCTTCGTTGCATGCAATTATTTCGCAGATAAGATCATTTTTTGTTCGTAAAATATTCGAGATGACAATTATTTTTTTTTCTCAGTTTTTTTGTTTTATAAAAAAAGGTAAGTGTTTTTTTTCAAAAATATACTTGTTTATAGCATCACGCCACAATATATAATCGCTCTTTTTTTAAATTGCTACAGTAAAAAAAAACACCCACTAAATATTTTTTAATAGTCCAAAATATATTTGAGGCGATCTACTTTTTCGTGAGCTATGGATGACTAAAAAACTTACCGAACGTACATACGGATACACAGACATCTCTTTTTTATTCAGATTCTAGAGACCTTCAAACGAAACGCAACGTCGAAAAATGTCAAAATTCGGACCGATTACAATAACGTCCTACATATGTGAATAATAATAATAATAATAATAATAATAATAATAATAATAATAATAATAATAATAATAATAATAATAATAATAATAATAATAATAATAATAATAATAATAATAATAATAATAATAATAATAATAATAATAATAATAATAATAATAATAATAATAATAATAATAATAATAATAATAATAATAATAATAATAATAATAATAATAATAATAATAATAATAAAAATAATAATAATACAAAAAAAAACTATTTCAAAAACCCAGTTAAACCCAGATAAGTGCCTTAACTTAAATGACTGTTTCGACAAGCGCTTATGGGGGTTTGGCAATTAGAAAAAAAAAACTTTAGATATTAATTTATTAAAAAGGGATACTGCAATGCTGAAGCAGTATCCCTTTTCAACTTCAGAAATTAAAATTTTTCAACGTTTCATATTTTCTAAAATCAGAATTCAATGTTCTTAGATAGGTTCTGTCCGAGCATGTGTACATATTGTGTTACATCCGTATATCTTTGCGTACTTAAGGCTGTACGTTCGTATTTTCGTACAGTGGAGATGCCTTTTTTCGACGACAATATCACCAGAATCAGTAGTGATATAGACTTCAAATACTTTTTTATTTTACAGATAATAACATCGAGATACCGAGTGTGTAGTTTAAATCAACAAAACAAACTGAACAAAAATATTTTTCACCTAGAATATTTTACGAACAAAAAATGATGTTATCTGCAGAATAATGCCATTTAATGAAGAGGTATAGTTTTCAGAAAAATGGATTTGACAATTTTATTTGCACTAAAAATAAAAACCTTGATTTTCTGTTCAAATATCTTCAAAACAAATGCTTCATACTCGTACTTACATTATCCATAATCATAGAAGAAAATAACGAAAACATGTAATAGTATTAATGTGTATAAAAAATACTTATTCATATAATTTAAAATGTATTTCATCATATACAAAACATTATTGTTAAGGATTGGCAAATCTTTTAGAGAAATTCAATTGACAGTTTTTTTTACCAAACTAAGAACCTCAAAAAATGCTACAAGCAACTAGTAAGCATTAATTTTCGGCTCGAATATCTTGAGAACAAATTATTATTTCAAATATTGCTTTTAACTTTTAAACTAAAGAATAAGAATCCTTCCAAAAATTCCACACTAATTTGATATAACGCCCCGAATATATCCACAAAACAACTTTACATTTGTATATACATACATACTTTAAATAATAAAAAATGTTCCACGGAAAATGAATTTAAAGTATACATAATAAAAGGCAATTTATTGGGGAAAGTATTTAAGGGAAAGATACTTATACTTATTAAGATCAGATTTTCAAGAAATATTCCTTAGAACTTTGATTCTCTTACAAAAATATTTATGCGGATTAGGTACTTGAACGAGTACTTATCCTTATAAAGAATAATATATACACACAATGGTCACAAGTGGGCGTCGCAACGACGAGAGCGTAGAACAAGTCAGTTTTAAATCCATTATGCACTTTTGTCCTATATAGACTTACACCAAAATATGATGTTCTTGTGATACCCAGGCTTCAGGTTTTTTTCTTGACGGGCCCCTTTATTTCGTGCAGAAAGTAAACATTAAATTACGGGTGGCCACCAAAAAACGTTTCAGATAATTGGTTTCTGCCCTCATTCAACACGAAAATTGCTGACAACATTTTAGATTTTGATTTTTGATAACATTTCCCTTATATTTTTTAACTTTTAATAACTACACACAACTGCATTTTAGTTCTTTTTACAATCTGTACATTTTATTTTAAAACATTTGATTAAGACATCATCTTTTAATTTCCCACCATCAAATATAACTGCTTCTTTTTTAAGATTAAATATGTATTAATTTTGTATAATTTTTTCGAAATTATGTTAATGTACATGGTACAGTCATGTATTCATTTATGAGAGTATTTACACACTTTTATTTGCATATACTAGTCTCAAGCCCACGCAATTTAACCCTTCTTTTGTTCATAAAAGGAATAAAAAAATGCACGACTGGATCTCACGAACTTGCACATGTATCCAAACAGTCCATTTACAAATATTTCCTGTATTATAAGATTTTAAAATTTATCTATTAAATAATTTTCCATCAACAATTTAAATGCCATTTAATAAAAAATGATGATGATTTCGGTTTGTTTTTTGAAAAAATTCAAATTATCGATTTTTGGCCAAAACCATCTTTTTTTAAACATGAACAAATGCCTAACGGGAAACGGCTTAAGACTTTAATTTCCATTTTTGAACTCAATTGACCCAATAGTTTGAACTGTATGTGGGAGTAGATGCAGACGGACGAAATCGGGGAACTCTCATAATTAAGACATTTTTGATTTATAGTTCCTATACGTCGCAAGTAAAAAAACGGGTGTGTACAAATATGTTGTGTCCGTAACAGAAAGATAGATAAGATTAACATTAACATTAACATTAACATTAACATTAACATTAACATTAACATTAACATTAACATTAACATTAACATTAACATTAACATTAACATTAACATTAACATTAACATTAACATTAACATTAACATTAACATTAACATTAACATTAACATTAACATTAACATTAACATTAACATTAACATTAACATTAACATTAACATTAACATTAACATTAACATTAACATTAACATTAACATTAACATTAACATTAACATTAACATTAACATTAACATTAACATTAACATTAACATTAACATTAACATTAACATTAACATTAACATTAACATTAACATTAACATTAACATTAACATTAACATTAACATTAACATTAACATTAACATTAACATTAACATTAACATTAACATTAACATTAACATTAACATTAACATTAACATTAACATTAACATTAACATTAACATTAACATTAACATTAACATTAACATTAACATTAACATTAACATTAACATTAACATTAACATTAACATTAACATTAACATTAACATTAACATTAACATTAACATTAACATTAACATTAACATTAACATTAACATTAACATTAACATTAACATTAACATTAACATTAACATTAACATTAACATTAACATTAACATTAACATTAACATTAACATTAACATTCAAATTAAGCCGGACAGTTCGGGTATTGGATACTTGTTGATTCACTGCAAGAATGTATACCACCTTTGTTTAGGTAGCACTAATTACTAAGTTTATTCAAACTCCTCGTTCATAATAGAAATTATGGTTTCTACCAAAACTAAGAACTACGCCTTGTATATTATGTATGTATATGTGAAGGTATGCTTTATGCATACATACAAATAAGTACATTGTGACTGTAATTAACTACAGGCACCTGGCTATTTCTCTAGTTCAAGTCCCTTAAAGTGACTGTAAGAAAAGGTGAGACAAAAAAAAGTAAAGTACATGTGTGAATGATATTAATGGCATCAATAATTTTAAAGGACCTCAAATGTGTTGTCATTACTTTATTAAGTCCGATTTTAACTTATTACTTTAAAAAGAAGATGAGTTGCGGCCCACACTTCCTATCTCGTCTGCCGATTTGTCTTGCTTGAAATGTTTGTAGGTTTTCGTGTTATGTTAAAAAATTGTCAGTTGAATTTTTCTAAAACAATAACTAAAAATTAACAACAATATTTTGAATATGATGAAATAGTTTGATTTCAAAATCAATTTTTGTTAACGAGATTTTTTGCCCAAAACCAATTTAAGTAGCATTTGAGTACTATTTTTTGGGGATTTAAACTTTTTATGAAAAATCTGACTGTTAGTTCGAAGACAATATTTTTAATTTTTGAAAAGTCAAAAACGTTATTCTTCGTTGCATAAAATTATTTTGGAAATAAATTCTCATTTTTTGTTCGTAAAATATTCGAGGCGACAATTATTTTTTTTATTTTTTTGATTTATAAAAAAAAACATTAATTGGATTTTTTCCCCAAAAATATACTTGTTTGGTATCACCGTATAATGTATAAATGATATCTATCTATTATCTGTACAACAAAGTTTATTTGAAGTCGATTTCTCTACTGGTCTTGAGCTACGAACGACGAAAAAATTTCCCGAACTTACGGACGTACGAAAGTACGTACATACGCACGCGCAGACATCTCTCTGGGATCTTGAAACGTCGTCGAGAACGTCTAGCAATGTCAACATTTACAAATTAATTCAATTTATTATTTTGTTTTTGTTTCAAAACATCACATGATTTTTTCTACCCGTTTTCATCTGTCTGCATTATTTTGATATTCAAAGCTTAAATTTTAACAAAATAATAATATAAATATGTGCTAAAAGGCCTTACACAAATCCGTTCAGTGTTTTTTCCATAATATTAATTTAAAAAGAAAACCGAACAATTTAGTTGACCCCGGAACAACTAAGCTTAAAAACTGAAATATCTGGAAAATTAGGGAATATATTGATTTCAAGCTTATTTCATTTCATAGCAAATATGATATCAAATATTGGTAAACATTTTATACAACTCTACTTGACATTTTTCTTACAAAAAACAAAAGCCCACGCTTTAATTAATTAAATTTAACGAATAAATTTTTTAATTTTGTATTGCATTTTTATTAAGTTCCCTAATGTTCAAATTGGTATTAAGGAAAAGAAAAATAACTATCGGAGATTATCTTATATGCCACACACAGCTTATTTATTGAAAATAAAAATAAAAATTAATTACGGACAAAATATTAAAGCAATGTTTAAATTAAATCTGGAATAATGCAGTCATTAAACTTAACTGGCAAATGGAGCCTTAATTGACTCAATGGAAACAATGATTTTAAGTGTGAAGAAATCATGACATCGCCCTTATCAAAAAGGTGACAGATTCGATACAAAATAATTTCATATCAATTTGAATTAGTCGCAGTGTTCATCCGCTTTCTTTGTTTCTTTGTAAATGAGTTCATTTATCAATTTTATTGTTCTTCTATGTTATTCTGTAACCTGAAAAGAGAACATTTCGCTCCAAATAAAATTACTATAAAATTATATAGAATTATATTCATACCTAGTTTTTCTCAACTGGTTTATACAAAGTTCGTTTGTGTGCATAACGAAACATAAATGAGGCGTAGGTATCTTTTGAAATCTCAGAATATACATTAACTCATCATGATAAGACAACTCAGTTTTTCTTTATTTATTGGAGTTCACTTCAAGTGAAAAATAAAAATTTATATAGAAGCGTGGGTACACATTATATTGAAAAATAAAATAAAATTAAAAACTGTATTGATGAAAATAATTTAAAATACTTTACGGTGCGTTATTACAATTTGAGTATTTTTTTGCCCTCGATATGTCTCACAAATCAAGCGATTCACCAAATTAGCGAAAAAATCATTTCATAAAAGTCACGTTTTCCATTAACATATTCTCTCAAACAAAGATATCGTGTTAAATACGATATTTACAAAATAAGTGAAATATTTTCGCTTGTATTGTGTTCGCGATAGTTTACCTCAAATTTTAAATTGTTCATTTGATAATACATTTAAGTAGGGGTAGGAACCCTTACCCAGGGTTGTTGTGGAATCTTGGTAGTTTCGGTGATAAAAAGTGCCCCAATCAAGATTTTTAATAGTAATGTCCATACAATCACTTTTAAAAATTAGTTCTTTCTTATGTTTTTTTGGGTTACATAAAAACACCAATAATGTATTAAAACTTAATGCATTGAAAATATTAGAATTAATTAACAATAAACGTGTTTGAATTTGATAAGTAAAGCCAAATTGCAAATATAACTAGACACGATTGTATTGACGTTATAATTTGTTGAAATAAAATTAAATACAAAAAAAATATCAGAAAAGTTTAGTGCTGTATTTATTAACTTCCCATAGGAAGTTATTGTAATGGGTCCGATTTGTCAAATTGAAAATTTTGAAATTTCTCGACGTTTCGAGGTCCCTAGAGTCGAAATAACAGATTTTTAGAAAGATGTCTGTGCGTGCGTGTGTACGTACGTTCGTACGTCCGTAGGTCCGTACGTCCGTACGTCTGTACGTCTGTACGTCTGTACGTCTGTACGTTCGCGACGTTTTTTGCGTCGTCGTAAAAATTAAATATCGATTCAAATATCTTTTCAAAAACTTGAAATTTAGGCTTCAAGCTTATTTTATCTTATAAGAAATATTGTTTTCAACATTCAGTAAAATTTTGAGAAAAATTGAATTGGCAGTTTTTTTACAAAAAATAAAAATTTAAAAAAAAAATTAATAAAAGTTGGTAAAAATTGATTTTCGACTCAAATATATTTTCAAAACTTTGAGATATTGGCTTTAATTTACTTTTATCTTTCAAAAAATATTGTTGTCAACATTTAGTAAAATTTTGAACAAAATCGAATTGACAGTTTTTTTTATAAAAAATTAAATACCGAACAAAAATTAACAAAAGTTGTTAAAAATTGAATATGGATTCAAATATCTTTTCAAAAACTTGAAAGTTAGACTTCAAACTTATTTTATCTTATAAGAAATATTGTTTTAAGCATTCTGAAAGATGTTGAGAAAAATCGAATTAACAGTTTTTTTACAAAAAATAAAAACCTTAAAAAATTTTATAAAAGTTGGTAAAAATTGATTTTCGACTCAAATATCTTTTCAAAAATTGTAGATATTGGCTTTTAACTACTTTTATCTGTCAAAAAATGTTGTTGTTAACATTTAGTAAAATTTTGAAAAAAATCGAATTAATAGTTTTTGTACAAAAAATTAATTTAACAAAAGTTGGTAAAAATTGATTTTCGACTCAAATATCTTTTCAAAACTATAAAATATTGGCTTCAAACTAATTTTATCTTATAGAAAATATTGTTTTCAACATTCGATAGAATTTTGAAGAAAATCGAATTGACGGTTTTTTACAAAAAATAAAACTCTAAAAAAAACAATACTAAAACTTGGTAAAAATTTACTTTCGACTCAAATAGCTTTTCAAAAATTAAAAATATTGGCTTCAAACTTATTTTATTTTACAGAAAATATTGTTTTCGATATTCAGTGATTTTTATATAAAAATCCAACAGTCCGTTTTTTCATAAAAAATAAAATCTATAATAAATAGTACGCAAATTTGGTAAAATTGATACTAGTACATATAGACAAACTTTTAAGCAAGACAAATCGACAGACGGGATGGGAAGTTATCAGTGTGGGTCGCATCCCAGCCTCTTTTTACTTGCGACATATAGGAACTATATGGCAAGTTTTGCATTCGTGCAAAATTTCGAACTCGAGATTTTAATCAAACATGATATTACGATGTTAGAGAAGTCGAAAAAAGTGGGTCCCGCGATTCCGTCCGTCGATTGAGTTCAAACTTGGAAGTTAAGGTTTTGAGCAAATTCGCGTTAGGCGTTTTTTTAATTTTTTTTTTAAGATCAAAACTAACAGTGGCCCCCATACAATTTTTTTGGTCAAAAACCGAAAATTCGAATTTTCTCAAAAACAAACCGATAGATTTTTTTTTTAATTTTCTCTAAAATTTTATTTTTTAACTTGGTTTCTTTCTATAAGAAACCCATATTTTTGTATTGCTCAGGAAAGGTACCGCTCATAGAACCGTTATTTTGTTTTTTAATTTTCTCAGCAACTTATGAACTGATTTTAATAATTTTTTTTCTGAATAAGCTCCTATATTGCCTTAACAATAATTGATTTACAAAAATGCAATTTTTTATTGTATTTTTTATTGTTTGGATTTTTAAAAAAATATTGAATTTTTATTTTTCAAAATTCTATATCTCAAAAACGGGTCAACAATTTTTTACGAAATTCAAATGTAAGACGTATATTTACAATCACTAAACAACTGCATTCCAAAAATATTTTTAGAACAAAATTGGAAAATTTTATATATAAAAAATTAATTTAAAAAAAAACCGCTCTAACGATTTTCAAAATAAAAATTTAAAAAATCAACTGTTTTTTGATAAATAAAATGGCATTTAAATTTTTGAAGACAAACATATTTTTCAGGTAAAATTTTGAATCTTAAAATATTTTTTTTAAATTATTTTAACTGTGCATGAGCCCGAAAGAGCGCATTATTTTGACAAAATTGTAATTACATTCCTATCTTTCATCCAAATTAATGCATTTGGTACACATTTATATGATATATTTAATCAACAATCTATTTTAAAGAGTCTATCAAGAAATATTATCTTGGTAACTTTGTATATGTGATTTTAAAATATTATTCTTTACGAATAAGGTTGTTTCACACATCATGATTTACTGGCATTCGCCTATATAAAAAAATAAATACTTAGTACCTACAAGTTAAAGAAACTGGCCA
Organism: Eupeodes corollae; assembly: GCF_945859685.1. NCBI lineage: Eukaryota > Metazoa > Arthropoda > Insecta > Diptera > Syrphidae > Eupeodes > Eupeodes corollae. Next base: position 75,479,935 of record NC_079149.1, on the reverse strand, counting down.
GAAAGAGTATATGTATTTTCTATTAGAATCACTTTTTCAACGCATACACGTTGTACCTATTTATAAAGGTATTACGTACATGAATCGCATCGTAGCTTTATACATAATAGAAACCATTTTTCATATACAAAGATCGTACCCAAGTAAAAGCAGACTTATGAATGTATATAAAAACAAATATGGGTAAAAGATCCTAAACAGCTGACGTAAGCATGCAAAAGTTTGTTTCATCCCCTTATTAGATACAATATTAAGCCATTTTGTTTGTTATATAAAGTGAATTTTTTTTTTTTTTTTTTTTTTATATCCGATGGAAATCTTCAAAAGACACTCGGTAAGAATCGGTACCGAGTAGTGTGGGACTCTTACCGCACTAAAACCACCGGTGAATCAGGACCAATCTATGAAAGATCGACAAATGATTTTTATTTCTTAATTTTTAAAATCGCATTGGGGGAAGTTTAAGGTTATAACACTTTCCCGTAGCTTTTAGCCCATCAGCTCATGAGGCTTGGTTCTTCTTAATCTCCGAACATTGTCTCGTACATTTAATACGGTCTCCATTTCAGAGTTAGTATGACTTTGCAGCCGCTTATTGTGTGATACAGCGTGTTTCTTAACCACTTCTGTAACCATTTCAATTTGAAGGTCACGATGTAGATCGCTATTTCTTATATACCAAGGGGCATTTATTATTCCACGAAGGACCTTGCTTTGGAATTTTTGGATGGGTTCAGCATTTGTTTTCTTTGTACAGCCCCATAGTTGGATGCCATATGTCCAAACGGGTTTCAATACTTGCTTATATAACATTAGTTTGTTCTGGATAGATAGGTCAGAGTTCTTTCCTATTAACCAGTACATTTTTCTGTACTTCAAGTTTAGTTCTTCTCTTTTCTTTTTGATGTGTTCTTTCCATTTAAGCTTTGCATCCAAATTCATTCCAAGGTATTTGGTGGTATTGGAGTAAGGTACTTCTGTACTGTTTATAAAAATTGGAACATTGTTTATGTTTTTGTTTGTAAAGTTTATATGCGTCGATTTTGTTTCGTTTAATTTGATACGCCATTTGTGCGTCCAATCACTAACTTTATCGACTGCATTTTGCAATTTTTGTGTAGCCTTCGTAACGGATTTATCTGGCACCAATATTGCAGTATCATCAGCAAAGGTGGCCATGATAGCGTTGATGTCCACTGGAATATCCCTTGTATATAACAGATACAGGGTTGGTCCTAGGACACTTCCTTGTGGTACACCGGCTTCAATTTTCTTAAGTTCCGAGTAATTTTGGTCGTACCGTACTCTAAAGAGTCGGTTCGTAATGTAGGATTTCAGTATTTCGTAGTACTGCCTGGGGAAGTCCCTATGCAGTTTGTACTCAAGTCCCAAGTGCCAAACCTTGTCAAAAGCTTGAGCAACATCTAAGAATACAGACGAGCATACTTGTTTTTCTTCAAGTGCCTTTTCCACAACATCCGTAATTCGATGCACTTGGTCTATCGTGGAATGTTTATTTCTAAATCCAAACTGATGGCTCGGAATTAGTCTTCTTTCTTCAATTATTTTGTTAAGCCTTTTAAGTAGCAGTTTTTCAAAAACTTTTGCCATGATTGGTATAAGCGATATTGGTCTGTAAGATGTAACTTCTGTTGGTGGCTTACCTTGTTTAGGTATAACAATGACTTCCGCAATTTTCCAATGATGTGGCACATATCTTAGTTTAAGGCATGCGTTTATTATAAATTGGAGTTTCTTGAAGGCTATAAGAGGCATTTCTTTCAGAACCTGAGCAGTTATAAGATCGTACCCTGGTGATTTTTTGTTTGACAGCTTATGTTGACACATGCTTCTTACTTCTTTGAGCGTGACAAAAGGTATTTCACATTCGTCGTTTCTGTCAACAAACTGTAAGGGATCTGTAGCTGTGCTTGCTGGGAATGGCTTGAAAACATTCGCGAGATGTTCAGCAAAGAGATCAGCCTTTTGTTTCGGGTTTCCGATCCATTTACCATCTTGAGATTTTATCGGCGGGTTTTGTGTCTGAGGTCTTTTTAGGCGCTTAGTTGCTTTCCATAAGGAGTATTCTGTAGAAGCATCCGTCGTCAGACTTTTCAGGAATCTACTTAGTGAATCATTTTTAAACTCACAGATTCTTTTTTTTAATTCGTTGTTAAGACGGTTAAAAACTACCTTATCATCTGGGAATCTCGTGGATTGCCATTTTCTTCTAGCTCTTCTTTTTTCCAATATCAACTCCTTTATTTCGATAGGATATTTTATTTCTTTACTAAAGTGCATTGATATAAATAAAACAAAAACAAATTCATGAACTTTCATATGGAAGCTCTTTATGTGAAAACATATACAAGTGTAGACTTTTTGGGTCGAAAATTAATTATCTCTCTTATTCTGCTGGCTGCTTATGGGAATGGAAATAATATTTTTTTCTCGCTCCCGCTGAATTTCTCCACTTTCGATACTAACGCCAACGACTCGGTATCTGGTCGCCCTAAAAATTTCGGCTCATGAGAGTACTATGGTTTTCATATACAAAGATCGCGCGGAGTTTTTTGAGACAAATCAAATGGCGTTTATATGTTTGAAGACAAATTTATTTTACAGGAATATTTTAAAATCTTATATAAGTACTTTCTTAAACATACTCTTAGCATACAGGAGCAAGTTCGTGCGACCCAGTCGTGCATTTTATTTTATATAATTTTGGTTTTTGAATAAAACAGACACATTTTAGGTAAACTGAAAGTATTAACGAGTTTTACCACTTTTTTCGCCTTATTTTATTGGACTTAAAGGTTTGCGCTGGATTTTGGCTTTGAACAAGTTAAGGATCGTCATAATCCCATTTTTGTGCCCTAACTATTAATTTATAGGTAACAATATCGTCACTGTTCGAGAATTAGTGGGTAAAACGACGGATTCAAAGTCAATTCGATTTTAATTAGGAGGTAAACGGACGTGATAGGAGATCATTTAAAAGTGTTATTAGATTTTTAGATGGATTAGATACAAGAGAATACAAAAATATATGCTTGTCTTTGAAGAAAAAGATTTTTAAGATTGTTAAGATTTTTGAATACTTTCAAAGTTCAACCTTGAACAGAGCAATAACGTGTGGAATTTCTCGTACAGTAGGATTCGATTGGGCAACATTAAGTTGCTCGCGTCACGGTAACCATTTATTTAAATTTGAGAGAGCCAAGAACCCAATTAATATTCTGTGTTAGTTGCTCGTGAAATTTTGTTACTGTTTTTGTTATTTTTGTATTTAATAAAAAAGAACATATTTTAGACATATATATAATACTGAGCATAATATAATTATGTTTATTTATACATTTATTTCTTTATTCAATATATTCTATGTACATATATTATTTATTTACAAATCTTCAAATTTGTCTGTAATAATAATCTTAAATTATGTTTAATTCTCGACATTTTTCAACTACCTACATACATACACATATGTAATTCTTAAGTCTGAAATGAAAAAATATTATATAAATCAGTTAAACCAAAATTATCTTCCCGGCTATAATAGAGTTAAGTAAAAAAAAATACCTGACACTTAGCAGAATTTTTTGCGACGTAAATATGCGATCACTCCTTGAAAGATGGTCCGTGGCAAACAAACCTAGAAATGGTAACTGATGTACGTGCCTAAACGAACATGTCGCTGTCGTTAGTGGTCCACTTCTGAAGGCCAAGGATGTGAATTTAAAACGAATATGAAAAACTGAGAATGAGAAAGATGTTTTTTTAATTGTTGCACATTTTTTATCTGTTTGTGCAGAATGAGGATGGAGAATGCACACTGCTCTATCAAGTTCGGACAAGATTTAACCTATGCATTTGATGTCCAAAAAGGTTTTACGCAAGGCGATGCACTGTCATGCGACATCATGGCAAGCCCAAGTATATGCTGTCATCAAAAAAAGGCAATTAAGTATTAAAGTCTCGGGGATGTACAGTCAACATCTGTAATACGCTTATCTTCTCGGTTCTCATATATGGCACTGAGGATTCGACCTTGTCCAGTCAAGATGAGAACGTTTAAGGATGTTTAGATAGAAAAATTCTTTGTTTTATTTTTGGTCCCGTCTGCAAAGATGGAGAGTGGAAGAGTATACAACGAGGAACTGTAAGGGGTGTACAGTGACCTGGTTAAAAGAATAAAGGTCCCACGACTTAGATGCCTGGGTCATGTAGAGCGAATGGACATCAACGCAATAGTCCAGAAGGTCTTCGGATCCACTCCCGAGGGACAGTGGAGTATATTAAGACCGCTACTCTGGTGGCGCATGCAGGTGGGAGAGTACCTCGACCAACTTGGTGTACCAAACTGGAGACAGCATGTTGGTTGAGGCCCAGGTCCACCCCGAACTGAAGCATCACCTTAAGTAAATAAGTACATTTTGAGTATCTTTTAAAGTAAATGTTTATTCCAATGAAAACATCATAATCAAGGCAATTTAAAATATATATTTTAATATGTCCTTATTTCATTAGATTGGCCCTTCCTTTGCAGAACATAATTTGATACTAACCAACAAAAACAAAGGTTATGTCTTCTTCTTAATCTTTCAAACTTAATCATTAAACATAAACATAATTTATTGAAACGACATTAAATAAAATTTAAGAGCTTATAAGAACAAGTCAGACATATTTTTTGCGTTAATTTTGTATAATTATAATCTATTAAATAATTTAACATTTCACTATACTTTATCCATCTTATCTTGTCGTATGGAATGCTAGCTTCATTAATTGCTCCAATGTTTCGAAAAATAAAGGCTATACAAAGCCCCATAAATAGTAACCGAGAGGTTACATGAAAGAGAGTAATATTTACATACGGAAATAAAGTTGTCACCAAATTGGTGATTAAGAGCTGTGTATTACAAGTTCTGGTAAGCCATCTCGCTGAAACAGAGTCGAGACGGAAACAAAATAAGAACTGTAACCGAACCAAACAGGCAATATTAATGGAGGTCATTCTGATTCGTTAATGCCTTAAAGATTGTCTTCGTTTATACACAACAATTTTGTTTGTTAAGGAAACCATTTGAGCAGAAATATCCTTCATAAATAAGCACAATTCCTCCGACAAACTGCTCTATGAACCTAACTACATTTTTTTCAAACAAATTTGCACAATTTGGTAGCGTAGAGTAAAATAATTCATACAGAAATGTCAAAGCAGTTTAAAGTTCTTAGCTGTCAATATATAAAAAAGAAACGTCGAAACTTTTCTAAAAATACACCCCATATATGTAAATACATATATGTGCATTGTTTCCTATATTTTATTTATGCATATACATTTCAAAACTTTTTTTATTATAAGTAGATACAGACTCAAAGGTTTTTGTATGCCATCAACACACTATAGACACGTTGTGAGCATTTGGAAAAAAAAAGAAAAGTTTTAGAGCGAATGTTTCAGTGCACATTGCCTTTGAATTCTTGAACATTTCAAGGCCGTTAAAACAGATTTTTTGCATCGCATCGTGATCGTAACATGCGGCGCTTGTAATCGGGAATATCAAGATGTTGAGTTTCATTGATGCAAGCTCCACACAAATATTAAAGAAGCTAAGATTTATCTCGCTTTAAAGACAGCATTGAGAAGCAATAGATTTAAAGTTGTGTTGTATTCCCCATTGTATACAATGCACACTAGAAGAAGAAGGGGTATGAATCCGAAAACAAATATGAAAATCTTAGGGTATGATTCTCAGCAAAAGAATTTATAGCCGCTTCTTCAATCTTTTTCAAGTTCATAAACTTGATCAATTCTACAGTAGATATCAAGCTTAACTTGACCGTCTCTAGAGTAGATATCAAATCTAAAGCTGAAAGTCAAGTTTATAATTGGTTTTCTTCACTTATGAAATTTTAAACTCAGTAGTTAGAATTATTTAAAAATTTATTTCATGAATTGCAGAAACAAACACAAGAACTAAATATAAAATTGAGAAGAGAACTTTCTAATTCCTTGGAAGTTAGCAAAATATGAAGTTGATGAACTTCACAGTTATACATCTCCAGTAGAGCATGACAACTTCGAGTAAAAAAAATGTAATAGATTAAGACCGATTTTGTTCAATTAAAGTTGAATATAACTTTAGTATTTTTATTATCAATTCGTGATCTTGATTTTAAATACTCAACTGTCGATTTCCTACTTCAAAAATAATTGGAAATTGTAAAAAAAAACTTAGGGTATCGACATATCAAAAACCCTAGAGTGTAAATAAAAGATTTGTAGACAGATGTGTGTGCGTGAGTGTGTATACGTACGGTCGTACGTTCAGGAACCTTGTTTCGTCCTTCTTATCTCTAGAACCAGTGCAGATATACAGTCCCTGGCCATAATATTATTAGACACACTTTAGATTGTATGCAAAATTTCAATATTCAGCTATTTTACTCTATTTCCTACCTGTTTTTTTTTCTTTAATATTTTAAAATATTGCGTATAACCTAATAGTTATACAAAGTCTGCAGTGCGTCTAATAATATGGCCAGGGACAGTACACAACAGCTTGCGTGGGCACCACAGGGGCCATGGGTACTTGCCCAACGGACGCCTTAAACGTTATTTTTGATCTTCTACCAATCGACCTTCTTATTAAATACATAGTTTCCTGGAGCGCTATAAGGCTGAAGGAATCAAACATTTGGTTGTCAAAACCTTATGGTCACAGCAACACAACGAAATTGATTCCCTCAGATATTATCTCGGTAGCCATTGACTACTGCACTCCTACTTTGAGCCTTAGTAAGGGTTTTAAGGTTATTTTCCCATCCAGAGAAGATTGGGAGGATGACATCGTGTCGATAGGTTTCGACACAACCATCTTTACTGACGGCTCAAAGACGGAGTGCGGAGTTGGTTCTGGGATCTTTTCTGAGTCCCTAAGTGTAGCCAAACCCTCTTGGCTTCCTGACTTTGCTATCGTTTTTTAGGCTGAACTGCTGGCAATAAGGGAGGCATGTAAGATACTTAAACAAAACCCAAACCAAAACCGAAATGCGGCAATCTTTACAGACAGTCAGGCAGCTGTCAAAGCCATTAACTCGGCCATATCCTCATCTAAATTGGTCCAGCAATGTCGCGATGAGCTTGCGAGCCTGAATATTAACCTCGGGGTCACCCTGATCTGGGTTCCGGGCCATAGTGGTATCGTGGGAAATGAACGGGCTGACGAGCTAGCCAGGCAAGGATCGGCCCTTCATAGCTCACTTGGGGAAATGGTTAACATTCCTCTTGGTGCTATGAAGGGTAAAATCTTTTCTATATACCAAACTGAATCAAACCGAAGGTGAAGCAATTTACCCAACTGCATTATTTCTAGGAAGATATGGCCCACCTATAATAAAACCAGTACAAACGATCTTCAGGCCAAGGCAAGACATAGCCAGGATTGTTGCGGTTTGTATCGGACATTGGCCTATAGGAGTTCATGCAGAGAAGTTGGGTTTCTCTTACAACACCTTTTGCCGTAGCTGTAGTGACCAAAGAGAAAGTGAAACGATAATCCATTTCATCTGCAAATGTCCTGCTTTGGCAAGCACTAGAATGAAATACTTTGGAAAAGCATTCTTTCACGAACTTGATGAGCTATATGAGACAAAGATTAGAGACCTAATCTTTTTTCTCAATGAGACAAAATGGCTCTAACATAATCGCTATGAAGCTTCTCTATAAATCTATCCCTTTCAATCAAAGGTCAAACGAGTTTTTGGTATCAAAACGACGCACTACAGCGCTAATTGGATCTCAGGCTAGATCGCCATTTCTACCTACCTGCCTGTACACTTCAAATAAATTTGTTTATACAGATAATAATGCATAAAGGACTCTCAAAAAAATTCAGTGGGTATTTTTTACCATAGCAATTTTTAAAAACAAGTACAAATTTTGGTTTACCAAAACTATGCCCAAACCAATAACGCTAGCGACTTGAATTAATTTTTTTTTTTCAATTATTATATATTATGACGTGGAAGGTACCAAACTAATACAATTTTCAAAAAATTTAAATTTGTTTTCGACTAAAAATCTATTTAACAAAACTAGATTTTCAAACTAAACTATTTCTTCATATAAAAAATATTGTTGGTAATTTTAATTTTTTTAAGAATAATTCAACTAACATTTTTTTTAACCCAACACGAAAACCAAACTTTTAAGCAAAACAAATCGACAGACGGGATGGGAAGTTATCAGTGTGAGTCGCATCTCAGCCTTTTTTTATTTTCACACTATTGCCTTATGGTTTTCGGCAGTTCTTACTTTTCGTTGCCCGCTTGTTAGCTGATGTTCATCCAACCATGAATAGTCGAATTTGAAGGACGACTATGTACCCCATATTAGCGATGCAAGGCGCGAAACGTTGATTTGATAATAAAGTTTTTTTGGTGTTGCTCGATGATTTAACTTTCCACAACAAAGATATTTTGCCAGGAAGTAAATAATAAACATAAAAGATAGTCAAATAGATTATCACCAAGCTTTCCGTATGTGTACGATGATTTCACTCAAACAATTAATTGAACAATTTTCCATTAGAACTGTGAAAATTCATTGTTGCCATATAGTGACATTTTAAAGAGGCTTTTTGTAAAATATTTAAATAAAAGTAATTAATTGTCCGTCTTGTTATAACATAACTGCTTTTCCTTTTTTTCTTATTTCGTAAGCTTTGTCGGTCACAAAAATGTTTGTGTTAACTATAAAATGTAACTGAGAAAATTTTCAGTCGTTTGTGTAAGTGTCTGGTAGCTCTATTCAGAAACGAAATGTATGTTGGAAAATAAATATTACACTTCTGTTTTGACAGGCCTGTAGCTATCAATTTGACTATCACTTTACATAGATTAAACTCGCCCATTTTTTTTGTCATTTATCAAAAATCACTTTAGCCGATCCCACCCCTGATTTTTGTAAAAGATATTTGCTAGCTTAAAATCAGCGCAAAGCAATACTTACCCAAAAACCAAAATCCAAAAATCGTATATGAAGAATAATTGAGCTTACTTTAAAGCTTACAAAAAGGTTTTTTTATTAGATATTAAAATTATTATTTATATCTTGCAACATATAAGAAGTTATTTCGGCGAAAAAACAATGTTCAAATATCGCAGCTCTCCTGGAACAATTTTACCGCGCATATGACAATCTGTACGTTACCTTTTAGTTGATGTGAATGATGGCATTACCTTTTGGTGATTTAATTCAAACCAATTTCAACACAACTTTCCTTCTATTCATACTTTAAATACTATTTTAACTATTGAATACTAAATATCGTTTAGTTGTTTTTCTATCCTTATTTTTGTATCTTCCAGATCTATCTACATATCAATGCAATCCAACGGGGATAACCTGTAAGGTAAAACTTTTCAAAGCAAATAGCTGTCATATTTAAGTACCATGTGCTCATTTTAATAGAAGTGAGGAATGATTGAAACAAACTATTTAGCCCCTGAGATAAAGCTGAAACAATGAAGTTGAGAAGACAAGAGTTTCTATACATTTTATTAATTTATTTAGATATACAAAATTCGGCTGGATATCACGAAAATAACCAATCGGAATTATCATTTGCACGAGTTGGTAGTACAAATGCAATCAAATTAGTTGCAAGTTTAACCAAATTAAGACAAAATGTTCTTGAAACAAACATGATGGTTATTAATCCTATTGATTCGGATGAAAGCGGTGAGATAACAAAACATATTAATGAGGAAGTAATGGTTGCTTATAACATCAATATCACATCCCATCTGAGAGCAAATGTATCCCTTAGCTATGCACTGATGAATGCGGAAGGTAGATCATCCTCCGAGGAACATTTTATTAAGCTCGAACAAGCGCATGGTGAGGAAATGCAGATTTTATGCGTAGAAGGATTTGAGAACACTGGTAACTGCACTGTTGTGAATCAAACGTGCTTTGACGACAATCTTCCTTGTAATGCAACGGAGGCAGAATATATGCAGTTTCTCTTTGACTACATGTATCCTAAAACATCTGAATGGATACTAATTTTTGCTCATGGACTTGTTTTTATTACTGGACTGGTATGTACCAAAATTGAAAATATGAATCATTGGATGTTGTTTTTTGCTTCACACAAGTAGATCATAAAGGAAACACATAATTTATACAGAGTAGATTCAATGTAGAATATCTGTGTGACGTTAAATTATAGGCAGAGATTATTTAAGAAATTATTACGAAATCCCACAGAACAAAGTACCCCACAACCGCCGCCGCCGTCGCACCGACTAGAATTTTCATTGTTCGAATGACACGCACTGAAAAATTTTAGAGTAATTCCGCCAACAGTCTTTGACTTTTTTTATTCCTTTATGGCCAGATTAGAATTAATATATGAGAAAGAATCCCTTCCTGGAAAGTACTTTAACAAAAAAAAATATTTTCTCATGAAATGAGGATAGTCATGGTGATCAAAACCTTAAACAAATGCATACATTCTGGGTACCCTTTAAGGTAGGCCCCTTTTTAACTTTCCATAGGAAGTTATTGTATTTGTCGAATTAAAAATGTTGATAATTCTTGATGTTTCAATGTCGAAATACATTTTTTTAGGTAGATGTCTGTGCGTGCGTGTGTACGTACGTTCGTACGTCCGTACGTTGGCGAAGTTTTTTTTTCGTTAATAGCCCAAGAAGCAGTAGAGATATTGAATTTAAATACGTTTTTTAAAACAGATAATATTCAAAAAGATGCATAAATGGCTCTCAAAAAAATTGCGTGGGTGGTTTTTTACCATAACAATTTAAAAAAGGTGAACATTTTTGTTAACCCCAAATATGTCACGAACCAATAACGCTAGCGACTTAAATCAAATTTTATATTAAATATTGTAATGTGATACCAAACAAACATAGTTTTGGAAAAAAATCTAATTAACGGTTTTTTATAAATAAAAGAAAACAGACAAAAAAATATTTTTCACCTCGCAAATTTTAATAACAAAAAATAATTTTATCTCCAAAATAATTTGTATGCAACGAAGAATAACGTTTTTAACATTTGGTAAAATCGAATTGGCAATTTTTTTTTATAAAAAATAAGAACTTAAAAAAATATTACTCAAAGTTAGTAAAAATTCATTTTCGACTCAAATATTTTTTTTCAAAAAATTGAGATTATGGCTTCAAACTAATTTTTTTATAAGAATTATTGTTGTCAACTTTTGGATAAATTTTGTGAAAAATTGAATGGACAGTCCTAAAATTCTACTTTCAACTCAAATATCTTTTCAAAATTTAAAAATATTGGCTTCAAGCTTTTTTTATCTCACAGAAAATATTTTTTTAGATATTCGGTAAATTTTTTATAAGAATCCAACAGTCATTTTTTTTAATAAAAATTTAAATCTACAATAAATAGAACGCAAAATAGAAGACATTGAGTTAAAATTAATTTCGTTCATTTAATTTGTATTAATGAGAATATATATGAGAATATATATAAGAAATACAAATTTTTAAAAAAAGTTAGTAAAAACTGGTTTTTGACTTAATCATATGCAAAATAATGTTGGCAATTTAATTTTTTGTTAAAATAATTCAACTGACAACTTTTTTTTAACAAAACACTAAAACCTACAATCAGTTTAAGAAAGACAAATCAACAGTCGGGACGGGAAGTTATCAGTGTGGGGCGTATCCCAGTTTCTTTTTATTTATGATTTCGAATAAAAGCCGTTTCAGGATTATACATTTTTTACCGAATACCCTGCACACACTTTGGTTTTCGATAAATTTTAGATTTGTTTGCACATGAGGGGCCTTACTTTATATAATGTCTAAGACCTTACAAGGTATGGATTAACATATAGTTATATTAACTGTAAAATAAACTTAAATAACAAGTCGGCTAAATATTAAAAGGGACGTTCAAACCATGCAAAGGTACCAATATTTAAGAGATTTTTTTTGTTCAGTTCAAAACAAGAAGGTTTTTTTTTAAATAATGATTTTTAAAACAATGTTAAAAAAAGTCACCATACCTTGTTGCTTTAAGAGTTGTAGAGTTTATGTTCTCAGCAAACTGATTTCACATGAAGCGACTTATTGTCCAAAATGTTGGCTCTTAGTGTGGTCTAGAGGTTTCGGTTCTCGTATATCGGATATTTGTATAAGGAAATTAAGAACTTTAAATAACAATACAAGACATATTTATTGTTGAAAATGAAGAAAAAAAAACACAATTTAGTTAATTTCACACCACTTTTTCAGTATTTTTGACTCTGCAAATCATATATCACAATATCTTACCTTAAAATAATTGGAACCTTCCTCCGATGGTACTTAAGCCAGTACTTTTAACATTCCTCCCGTATTTTTCTAATAATCTCTAATTTGTCTTAAGTGGAACATGCTACGTGCACCAATTAGTTTGCGTTGTTGGGTGACTTTACTGTCGCAATTTCATTAATTTTCGAGATTTGCAATTATTATACTGTCAGATACTGTGCCAATTTTGTGAAACGAATGATCGAGAATGATTGAAGCTTATCGATTCAATAATGGTCGGAATTTGTGTATTCTATAATTTTATAAAACATCGATTTGATTTTACTAAAAAAAATACCAAATGTTAACAACACTGCTTTCAATAAAAATAATTCTTCGAGCAATGGCAAAATTTAACTAGTTAATAAACTTATCATACATTGTCGTTGAGATTCACGTCCGAAGAGCAGGGTTGTGAAATTAAAAACGAGTGCGGAAATACGAGCTTTTTTATATGTAGGCAGCGAAGCAGGTAAGAATGGCTTAGAAGTTTAAGACAAGAGATCATTTAAAAAAATGGGGAAAAATAACTTTGACATGATTTTTCTTTATGCCATTAAAAGGGGTTTTTTCCAGTTTATATAGACATCCTATCTTTCCTGTTCCACATTAAACAACTGGATCATCTAAACACAAATATGTATGTAAACTGGTATGTGCATTACTCATACAAATATTCGAGTAGATGTATTTATTTAATATGTAATTGTTTATTATGTCCGAATAAACCAAATGATACTTTTCTTAGCAAGTGAAGTGTCAATTCAGTTTACATGCAGTGAGCAGGCAAACTTTTTAGACCAGTGCTCCAAGTTGGAATTTAGAACAAGACATTAAAAACCATTTAAAATAATGTTCGTGTCCGAAAGGGCCAAAAAGCGCTTCACATGTTATTTATAGTATCGATGCTTTTATATTAAATGTAATGTACTGTACATACACACCTTATTCCGATTTTTTTGTTAGTATTGGTATATTTATAGGTGCATATTTTTTGTATTGTGCTTTTCGCTTGTAAAAGACTATTACAAATACAGGTATACAAGTACCATGATTCTAGGAAACTTTATGATTAAAAAGCATATGTATGTAAATTATATGTTGTAGGTAGATTTTTCTCAAAACATTTATGGACATAAATATTCAATACATATTTTTTTTATCTTTTTTTTTCAGGTAGGAAATGCACTCGTTTGCATTGCCGTTTACACAAACTATTCGATGAGAACGGTAACAAATGTTTTTATTGTCAATCTAGCTATAGCGGATTTTTTAGTAATCCTTCTCTGCTTGCCACCCTCTGTTGTGTGGGATGTCACAGAAACATGGTTTTTAGGCCAATCCATGTGTAAGATTGTTCTGTATTTTCAGGTAAGTTAGAGTTTATTTATAAAAATGCAAACATGTGTGGATAGGTGTAATACATTTAAAATAAGGAAGTTAAATGTGAGCGTTGTCCCATTCAAATTGATAGTTATTTGATGTCGAGAAATCAAAACTTTAAAACTATCTTAAACTATCAATCTTGAAAAAAAAAAACAAAAAAGAGGCTGGGATGCGACCCGCACTGATAACTTTCCATCTTGTCTGTCGATTTGTCTTCCTTTAAAATTTGGAGGTTTACGTGTTGGGTTAAAAAAGTTGTTAGTAGAATTACTCTTAAAAAAATTAAAATTACCAACAATATTTTTAATATAAAGAAATAGATTAGTTTGAAAATCTAGTTTTGTTAAATAGATTTTTAGTCGAAAACAATTTTTACCAATTTTAGTAGCATTTCTCAAAAGTTTTTATTTTTTATATAAACAAATACAAATTGGATGAATGAAATTAATATGAGCTACATTGAGAACCGAATATCAATTTTTTATACATTTATGTATTGTTTTTTGTAGATTTTATTTTTTTTTTATGAAAATCGGACTGTCGAATTTTTATAAAAAAAAAACTACTTAATATCGAAAACAATATTTTTTTTATACAAAAAAAGATTGAAGACAATATTTTTAATTTTTGAAATGTTTGAGTCGAAAATAAATGTTTACCAATTCTTGTTAATTTTTTTTTAAGTTTTTAATTTTTTGAAAAAAAAAAATTGTCAATTCGATTTTTCTCAAAATTTTACTGGATGTTGACAACAATGATTTTTAAAAGATAAAAGTAGTTTAAAGTCAACATTTCAATGTTTTATAAAGATATTTAAGTCGAAAATCAATTTTTACAAATTTTATTAATTTTTTTGTTTAGGTTTTTATTTTTTGTCAAAAAACAATCAATTCGATTTTTCTCAAAATTTTACCAAATGTTAAAAACGTTACTTTTCTTTGCACAAAATTGTTTTTTTTTTTAATTTTTAATTCGTAAAATTTTCGAGGTGACAATTTTTTTTTCAGTTTTTTTTGATTTGTATCCAAAAATATACTAGTTTGGTATCACGTTACAATATATAATATAAAATTTAATTCAAGTCTCTGTCGTCATTGGTTCGTGGTTTGAGATATTAATGTAATATGGGTTAAGCCTAATGCAATTATGCTTTACAGAAAGGTACCCAACTGTAGGTGGTATGTAAGAAACAATTACAACGGAATTTTAGTGCGATTAATTTCACACGATTTATTAAGAAAGATTAGTCGTTTTGTTCTTCGACGGTGCAGTAAAGATCCATAATTATGAAAAGAGTGTGGGACGCGATCCACACTGATAACTTCCAATCCCGTCAGTCGAGTTGTCGTGTTTATGAGGTTATCGATTGTTGGATTTTTATGAACAAAATACTCAACGTCGAAAATAATGCCAATGTTTTTTGAAACGATATTTGTGTCGAAAGTAAATTTGTATGAACTTTTAGTAATGTTTTGTTAAGATTTTTATTTTTTGTAAAAAAATTTTAATTCTATCTTTCGTAAAATTTTACTGAATTTTGGAAACAATATTTTTTATTACATAAATTTAATTTGAAGTCAATATCTTAATTTTTTGAAAAGATTTTTGAGTTAAAAATCAGTTTTCCCAACTTTTAGTAATATTTTTATATTTTTTTTTAAAGCTGTCAATTCGATTTTATTTAAAAAAAAATGTTACTGAGTATTGACAACAATATTTTTTTTATTTTTTATTATATAAAATTAGTTTGAAGCCTATATCTCAAATTATTGAAATGATATTTGAGTCAAAAATCGATTCCTACGAACTTTTAGTAATGTTTTTTTTTTGGGTTTTATTTTTCATAAAAAAAACTGTCAATTAGTTTATTTTTTTAAAACTGTACTAGATGTCAAAAACGTTGTTCTCTGTTGCATACAATTATTTTGGATATAAAATAATTTTTTGTTTGTAAAATATAAGAGGTGACAATTATTTTTTTTTTCAGTTTTTTGATTTATAAAGAAAAACCGTTTATTGGATTTTTTCGTGAGATATTTTGGATTAGCCAAAATATTTACCGATTACAATAAATTCCTATGGGTTGTTAAAAACTACGCATGCGGCTGAGTCTACCGTACTTACAAGTACATACTATTTTTGTGGTATAAAGTGATCATGCCTTTTTTTAAATCAACAATGATTGAATTCATGTATTGAGCATAGCGGGATGCAGGACTTTGCAAATTGAAAATATGTTTATTAAAAGTGTTTTTTGTTTAAAAATGGGTTGGAATAGGCATAATTTTGAACTTATGTCTGATAAAAGTTTGCATTTTTAAAAAGCTTAGAAATAAATGCCATTTTTAAGTACTAGAAAAAAACTAACGATATTTCATACACATAATTGTCGGCAAAGCACCTTAAGGATTTGAGAGCAAATATAATGTAAGTAAGATCTAAAACTCATTTGTTTGGGAATTTATGAATCAAAATTCGATTTTTTTCAAAATTTTACTGAATGTTAACAACAATATTTTTTGAAAGATAAAAGTAGATAAAAGACAATATCTACAATTTTTATACAATTTTTTAGGTTTTTATTTTTTGTAAAAAAACTGTCAATTCGATTTTTCTCAAAATTTTACCGAATGTGGAAAACAATGTTTCTTATAAGATAAAATTAGTTTGAAGCCAATATTTCAAAGTTTTGAAAAGATATTTGAGTCGATATTCAATTTTTATCAACTTTTGTTATTTTTTTCGGTTTTTTAATTTTTTGTAAAAAACTATCAATTCGATTTTTTTCAAAATCTTACTGCACGTTGAAAACAATAGTTTTTGAAAGATAAAAGTGAATCTAAACCAATATCTCAAAGTTTTGAAAAGATATTTGAGTCGAAAATGAATTTTTACCAACTTTTATTATTTATTTTTTAGGTTTTTATTTTTTGTAAGAAAACTGTCAATTCGTTTTTTTTCAAAATTTTATCGAATGTTGAAAACAATGTTTTTTATAAGATAAAATAAGTTTTAAGCCTAAATTTAAAGTTTTTGAAAAGATATTTGAATCGATATTCAATTTTTACCAACTTTGAGTAATGTTTTTTTTAGATTTTTATTTTTTATAAAAAAAAACTGTCAATTCGATGTTTCTCAAAATTTTATCAGATTTCAAAAACATTGTTCTCCGTTGCTCAAAATTGTTTTGGAGATGAAATTATATTTTAGTCGTTAAATTTTGGCCATCAACGCAAATACCTAAAAATGTAGATCATTATGATAAAACCCCTGAGTTTGTGAGTGCTGTTGCCACTACCTCAGTAGTGCAAGCCTACATAAACCTAACCGACGAACCAATAAACAAAATCCCCTCCTCCCTTACCGCAAAACTTCCGCCAAACGATACCATCGTTAACAAAATCGCCGTACCAATAGTCGAAATCCCCGCCTCCCCACCTGTTCAACCAACGCTAAATGATTCCAACACAAACCAAATTGCAGTACCATCAGATGAAATCCCCGCCATTGTCTCTGAAAATTTACCATCTATAAATGCAGTAGGACAATCTCAACCAAAACAAATCATAAGCATTGAGTCTGAGAGTGTTACTGCTGTCATCGCCAAGACATATTAACTATGTTTCATCTAAAACTGGTATACCAATAAGCCTTTTAAAGTGTTTCAAATTAATTAAAAAAGGTATCCCAGAATCAGAAATTAAACATGTCAACTTCAAACTAAGCGTTCCTTCAACTCTCTTAAAAGATTTGTTGAATAACAAGTCTATATGGCCGTTTTCAGTTCAAGTTAAACAATTTATAAACTTTCCAAAAAACGTCAATCTCTCTTCTCAAATCCTAACAACTTAATAAATAATATTGTTGATGCTGCTGTTGCTGTACCTGCTGGAGAATCATCATCATCATTTAATTCAGCTCTAAATTTTTCAAATAAAACTTCGATTTCTCATTTTGGAAGAAGTAAACTTTCATTTTATTATCAGAACGTAGGTGGGTTAAGAACAAGACTTGATTCTTTATATCTATCTTTATCTTCATGTATTTATGATATAATAATTTTAACAGAGACTTGGTTATCCGAGAATCATTTAACATCTGAATTTTTTTCAAATTTCTATACTGTGTTTAGAAAGGATAGATGTAAACAAAAATCAGGAATGGAAAGGGGGGGTGGAGTATTGATTGCGGTTCGGGCTTCATTTCCATGTAAAGCAATTGACTTGCAATCAAACTCTTCTTCTTCTAACCTGGATGTGGATCAACTTATTGTTTCTGTAAAAGTAGAAGAGAATAAATTGTATGTTTTAGCGAGTTATATACCTCCTAAGAGTCCATTAGAGCTTTATAACTTACATTTGCTTAATTCTAAAAATATCTTGGATAATTTAAATTAAGAACATATTATTTTTGCTGGAGATTTCAACCTAGGAAATATAAACTGGAGTCTAGACTCTGATGATAAATATTTAATTCCGTTTAATATAACAAATGAAATTGAAATAACAGTCATTGATTTTATAAGTCAGTATGATCTAATACAAATAAATTTTCAATTAAATAATCTAAATCGCATTCTAGATCTTACATTTGTAGACAAGGAATATCATATTTATGTGGAAAAGTCTATTTTTCCTTTAGTGGAAAATTCAATTCATCATCTGGCATTAGAAGGCGATTTTATCTTTTATAGTTATTTGAAAAATGAAAATGAATCTGATACTATTATTTACGATTATAAAAATGCTAACTTTGATGCAATGATTGAGTATTTGTTATCGTTTTCGTGGCAAATTATACTCAGCGATTCTAATTTAGATAACAATTACGCAATTTTTACAAATATTTTAAATAATGCAGTTGAAAAGTATGTACTAACGAAATATTTAAAAACAAATTCTAACCCTGCCTGGTATAATAGAAGGCTTACTAATCTCAAAAATCAAAAGAATAAAGCATACAAATTACACAAAAATAATAAAGAAAATCTAAGTTTACGCAACAATTATATAGATTGTCAGCGAAAATTTGACTATTTAAATAAATTTCTACATCGTAACTACATTCTTTCAATTTAAAACGAACTCAAATGCAATAGCAAACGTTTTTGGCACTTCTTAAACTCCAAACGTAAATCTTTTGGGTTGCCTAGCTGTATGAAGTATCTAGACACAACTACCAATGAAATTTCTGAAATTTGCAACTTATTTGCGAGATATTTTCAATCTGTTTATTCTTCAGAAACTGTTACAAATTACGATCTTCCATCAGGCTTAAGCAAATGCGTTGACATTGGTTCACTTGTTTTACGTCAGAATGAAATAGAGGAGGCTTTATTGAATTTAGATTTAAATAAAAGTGAAGGCCCGGACAAAATTCCACCTTTTCTACTAAGAAAATGTGCAATTGCGTTAGCTCAGCCACTAACAAACATTTTTAATATTTCTTTAGCTACAGGCCAATTTTTGAAAACCTGGAAAATCTCATTTTTATCCCCTATTTTTAAATCGGGATCAAAGCAAGAGGTCACAAACTATAGACCAATCTGCAAGCTATCTGCTATACCAAAATTATTTGAAAAAGTGGTGTATAACAAAATTTCGTCTTTAATCCAAGAAAAGATATCAGTGTTCCAACACGGTTTTGTAGTAGGTAAATCTACTGCAACTAACTTAACTATTATGGTGAATGCAATCATAAATAATATGGAAAAAGGGTTTCAAACCGATATAATTTTTACCGACTTTGCCAAAGCATTTGATAGAGTCAATCACAAAATTCTGCTCCACAAATTACTTTCCTTTGGTATAAGTTCGTCTCTTTTAAACTGGTTCGAGTCTTACTTGACTGGAAGAGTACAAATTGTTAAAATTAAAAACTTTTATTCTGATGATATTTATGTCCCATCAGGCGTTCCACAAGGTAGCCATTTAGGACCTTTACTTTTTCTTATTTTTGTGAATGATATTCCAACAATTTTTAAAAATTCTGACTGTCTCCTTTTTGCCGATGATCTCAAGATCTACCGTAGGATTACCTGCATATCGGATTGTAGCCTTCTGCTAGAAGACCTGGTGAGATTGGTAGATTGGTGCAGGATAAATAACCTTCATTTGAACGTAGAAAAATGTCAAATACTATCGTGTTTCAGGATTTTTATTCCAATTGTCTTTGATTTCAATATCGATAACATATTTCTAACAAGGGTAAATCAAAAAAAAGACTTGGGAGTAATCCTAGATGTTAATCTGTCGTTCCTTCCTCATTATGATTACTTGATCAATAAAGCGAATCAGATGCTGGGTTTTATAAAAAGAAATACCAGAGAATTTACTGATTCATTCACTTTATTATCTCTTTATAACTCTCTGGTAAGATCAGTACTTGAGTATTGCTGTACAGTTTGGAATCCTTACTATGCAAATACATCAGAAAGAATTGAAAAAATTCAAAGAAATTTTACACGTTATGCTTTTTTCAAGTTAAATTGGAGAATAGTAACACCTTCTTATGAAACCAGATGCCTGTTGTTTGGAATAAAAACGCTTGAAGCTCGTCGTAAATACTTTTCAATTATGTTTGTTCGGGATATCATTACAAATCATGTTAATTGTCCACCTCTAGCAGCTCTAGTCCATGAGAGTAATGCTCCTCTAAGAATTACACGAGAACGGTTTTTAATTTATGAGCAGTTTCACCGCACAAACTATGGACGCAATGAACCCATTTCTCGTTGCATCAGAGAAAGCAATTTAGTTTGCTCTGGGATAAACTTTTATATGGATTGCACCAGAGAAACTTTTAAATCAATAGTTTTAAACAAAATTTAAATATTGTTATTTTTTACACATGTATAACATTTTTTATTATTTAATAATAGATAAACTATGTAAATCAATTAAATGTAATTTGAATTGTATATACCCACCTACAAAAATGTAACTAAATTTTTAATTATGTATCTTAGTCTATAAGAGTTCAATATGCTCTGATTGATGAAATAAATAAATAAATAAATAAATAAATGAAAGAAGGTATGTCGAGATTTTTGCAAAGTTAAACCACCTGCAGGTCAACCCGCCAACACTCTGGACTTGTTTCTTACCTTTGAACCTAATAAATATACTGTCAGTGTATTATCACCTCTAGGCACATCAGACAATTGTGTCATGTCTGCAAATGTTAAAGTTAAAACCCCTACGAGAACCGTTTGGCAATATGAGAAAGCCAACTGGGACGGTCTCTATGAATTCTTTAAGAACTTTAACTGGTCACTACGCTTCATCGATAGTGACGTGGATTCCAGTGCAGATATGATTACAAACTTTACTCTTTGTGGAATGAGAAATACCGAATAGGGTAAAATCTATCAAACCAAAAAAAACTCATGGTTTGATTCGAGCTGTAAAGAGGTTATTAGGATCAAAAATTTAAGTTTGCGGAATTGCAAAGCCAACCCAACTGAGGAAAACCGAAATAAGCTCAAACAAGCTAGAAAGACCTGTAACGGACATATACGACACATTAAATTGTTTGGATAACCATACTACAATAAATAAAATACTACAATGTCCCAATGATAGTAAACATTTCTGATCATTTGTAAGAAATATGCGTAACACTATACGTCTTCATCGGTTCCTTCGCTCGTTTCTAATGACACTCCCTATATAAGCTCGATTGATAAAGCCAATTTCTTGCAGACCAGTTTTGTTTTGTGTTGATTCGATGCTGCCAGTGAGAGACATGGCGCCGTCTGTACTTGAAAGCGCAAACAATTCAATGGGTAGAATCTTCTTTTGCGCTCGTTCAGTTACTAGAGTACTTAAAAATCTTGACATTCACAAATCCGCTGGCCCGGATAGTATCCTCGCTATTGTTCTGAAGAGGTGTTCTTCAACGCTAACAAAACCACTGCGTCAGCTTTAACATCTTTCTTATTCTAAAGGTCTCTTTCCGAGTGGATGGAAAACTGCATTTGTCCAGACTGTCCCTAAAAAAGGTGAATCCTTCTCACCATCTAACTATCCTCCAATTGCACTTACATATCTTTTTTCTTCTTTCCAAGTTCATGGAAACGATGATCAATTTTCAGCTTAAGAAATATCTTGAAGAACGGAAGCTTCTTAATGACCTGCAGTATGGCTTTCGTTGCAATAAGTCCACTGGTGATCTCATGGTTTATCTCACCGAACAAATCCTTACATCGCCTTGGTGAAAGCAATATAATTGCACTCGATATTTCAAAGGCATTTGATAGAGTTTTGCACCAAGCTCTCTTATCGAAAAGGCGTGCATTCGGTATTGATGAATCCCTCCTTCGTTGGGTTAGAAATAACCTTTGGGACCGTTCAATTCAAGTAGTATTGGACGGGTTCAAATCTTATATTCACAAATTAAACGCTTGTGTGCCCTAGGGCTCCATTTTGTCTCCGACGTCCTCCTTTATTGTTTTGTCTGCGACGTCCTTCTTTATTTTAATAAATGATGTTTTGTCTGAAACTTTTAACCCACTATTGTTTCACTGATGACAGTAGCCTCAGATTTTCATATTCGTTTTTAGATTCTCATCCTTGTTCTTCGCATGTAGAGTCCCAACGGCAGCGTATGATAAGCTCATTAAATTCTGATTTTGACAGCATTGTTCAATGGGAAATCAAAGACCGTGTAGAATTTAATGTTTCGAAAACTCAATGATGTCTGCTGTCGTAAAAGCGTAATCCTCGAACAATGCCACTATCCATGAGTGGTACTTGCATCGAGGAGACTGAACAGCTATCAGTCCTAGGTATGTGCATTACAAACCACTTGTTGTGGAGTGATCACATATTTGACATCGCCAAAAATGCAAGAAGTTTTTTACCACTTTTGATCTGGCTATAATTTATAAAGCCTATCGTCCAAAACTTGAGTATAATTCCCATATTTGGGCAGGTGCTCCTATAACCCACTTGAGTCTCTTGGACAGAATTAAAAAGAGAGCTCTAAAAGTGATAGGTGACCGTTGTCGAACTGCTCTCGAGCACCGTCTAAGGTTTCATGCCTCTCATTATTTTATCGCTATACTTCCTCAAACAATTCAACCGTAATTCTTGTTCTTTTAGGAATGCAGATCAGTTTACCCTTGAGCCCAATTTCGGTAAAGTAAAGTAAAGTGCAGAGATTCTTTTTTTAGTCGCACTACACGAATGTTTAATGCTTTACCAGACTCAATATTTAACACTCATTGCAATGTGCAGGTATTCACAACCAATGTGCATCGGTATCTCCTTTCAAGTACTATAATCCCTTCCTTATTACTCGCACTGTGTATAATCATTATAAGGATATTCATATCCCTTTGTCAATTGGCCGCCTAGATCGTAGGATTTAACGCCTTTAGACTATTTTTTGTGGGGCTATGTTAAAGCTCATGTCTATATAGACAAGCCCGCTTCAATTGACGCATTGGAAGACAACATTGAAACATTTATTCGTATGATACCGTCCGAAATGTTGGAAAAAGTATGGCAAAATTGGACTAAGCGGATGGACCATTTGAGGCGCATTCAAGGTCAACATTTGCATTAACAAATCTTCAAACATTAAATTATATGGATTTCATGTATTTTTCTGAATATTACCCATGTGTGTTTTTTTAACTTTCATATAGCGTTTAAAAAATCACCCTTTATAAAGTAGGCACTTGAATACATTATTAAATACATAACATCTTCCATCGTATGTATTTAAATAATTCAAAATAATTAATACATAAGAAAAAAA
The DNA here is from genome assembly GCF_945859685.1 of Eupeodes corollae. Taxonomy (NCBI): domain Eukaryota; kingdom Metazoa; phylum Arthropoda; class Insecta; order Diptera; family Syrphidae; genus Eupeodes; species Eupeodes corollae. Next base: position 75,456,418 of record NC_079149.1, on the reverse strand, counting down.
ATAAATTCAAGTTCAAATTAAAATTAACTCCGCAGGATTGAATGCACTTCGAAACCCGCAGATTTAAAAATTAAAAATGTATTTTGCTATACAAACTTTTATATTTGTTTTTTCTTTCCTCGTCTCCAATGAAATGTAACGAGTGGTGGTGGGAAAACGTAATAAATGAATGAAAAAGACTCAAGAAATTGTTATTATAAATAATTTCAGCACAAAACTGATAAAAAGAATAACACAATACGAACAGAATTGCTCTGTGTGCAACACAAGGAAATATGTTAGGAAACTTCCTTAAGTTTTATTCAAAATATCAGAAATTCCGTTGAATATTCAAGGTCATTTGATTTACAAAAGTAATTTTAAGTTAATGTAATGGACATGACTTCAATGACAGAACATTTAGAGCATTGTAATGGATACACAAAACATTAAACATTAATAATACATCAAACGTAGAAAGACAATAAATAAAAATATTTGACTTTTGAAATACGACGAGTTATAACATAAAGGTATTAAAATAGCACTCTATAACAAACCGCAATCCTTATTTATCTTTAATGGACAAATATACCAAGATGACCATAAGTAATAAACTAGTTATAGTGGAAACCTAAAAGACGACTTTGTGAAAAATGCAGTTATTAAGGAAGTATGAGGCAACAAAAATCACTTAAAATGTAGGAAAATATGTACACATAAAATAGACATAAATAATTTTATTGATTCACAGAACGAAAATAAATATTACATTATATATTAAATCGAGGAAACAATATCTAACATAGACCAATCAAGCGAAGTCTAACCCTTATTTAAATGCAAAATCGTGTCACACACAATAAATAACCTTAACTTAAAAAGGGAAATTAAATGCAATAAAATTTTGGAAAAAAAATTAATCACAAAACTCTGGAGCGAAACCAACCGTGAAAATGTTTTTAGTACACAAAATTCTTTTTTTTATTTATGAATGAGAAATTTCAATTAACGCAAGTTTTGTTGAGAAACTTTTTCCAGGAGTAAAATACAAAATATTTAAGAACAAAAGAACATTACAAGCAAACTTAAACTTATGTGTTTGTGAAAATTATTTAATTATTTAGAACGCTGTCGTACAGCAAGGTATAGTCTAACTATTTAATATGGTCGACTTTCTAAATATGCCATATTTAAGAGCAAACACAATAGTTTAGATGGTTTTAGTTGCTTTAACGCAGAAATGTAAGAAATTGTTTTAAAACTTAGATTTTTTCCAAAAAGAATATACATATACTTTTTTATTTCAATTTCTATTAATGCGGTACAAAAATTCAAAACCCAGAAAATGAGAGAGCATCTGATTTGAACAATATTCGGGCTTTTTTTTACGTAGTTTTTTCGAACTCAATTTTCTGAAGTCTATTATTACTCGCTATCAATCTGCATATTCGTAGATGCTAGGAAATACAGGTATGTTGATCAATCTACATACTCGTAGATGCTAGAAAATGTGTTGATCTTAAAGGAGTCAACAAAACTTAAAAATTATAGAGAGAAAAATGTTTGGTTTTTAAATTGAATTTGGAAAGAAACTTTTGTGTGGCAGTCACAAATTACAAGTAGCAGAATCTCTTTTCACTTCGGTATTGAGAGATTCAAAGCTTTTAATAGATTAGCTGATAAAAGTATCACTTTTGCTGTTTAAGGAACATTCATATTCTTAAAATCCTTGTTTAAATCTTAGTTCTAGAACATCTAAAGCAAATTCACTCCAAAAAGTAGATTTCTTTAATTTTTTAAGGTCTTGAAAGTTTTATTCAACAGAAAATCAATTTTGAAAAAATCTAATGACCGAGTGGGTCGACAGAACTTGCTAATTTCTTCAAAAAAGTCTCTTTAAAAATATTTCCTACATTTTAAGATTTCAAAATGTACCTGCCAAATTATTTTGCTCAAAAATTAAAATTCCGTTTAATTTCTCAAAAAAACTTGATTAACTTAAATTTGTTTCGAAAATCATTAGAGCGGTATTTTTTAATTAATAAGTATATATACATTTTTTAAAAGTTGTCTGTGCAATATTTTTGGTATGCAGTTATTTAAAATAAAAAATAAACTTTTTACATTCAAATTTCTTTAAAAAAATGTTCACCCCTTTCTGAGGTACCATATTTAAAAAAAATGTATATATCAAAAATATAATGACATTTTTAATCATCATCAATTTAAAAATTTGATTATCGACAAAAGCTTGCTCCGAAAGAGAAGATTATTGAAATCGGTCGATGAGTTCTTAAGAAAACTTAAAAAAAAGGGTTTTATGAGGGGTACCCATCTGGAGCATTACCAAAATATGTTTTTCTTGTAGAAATATGCAGAATCAAACAAAAATTGGAGACAGATTTAAAAAAATCTATCTGTTCATTTTTGAAAAAATTGGAATTTTCGATTTGAAACCAAAATAATTGTAAATAACTGCTGGTATTTTTCGTATCAAAAACAGAAAGCTAATTGGCTGAAAACCTTAATTCCTTAATTCCAATCGTCACAAAGGTTTAGGCTGTAGTGGCCAGGACAGACAGACAGGCGGACAGAATTGGGGAAACCACATTTTTCGGCTTTTTTACCATCGTAATATCATGTTTGATTTGAAATTTTTTACGAATGCTATACTTATCATATAGTTCCTACATGTCGCAAGTAAAAATTACTTCAATGGTCACTATTTATGTGCATACAAAAGTTAGATGGAATTGAAGGCTAGTTTCAGGAATTTAAAGGCAATTTAATATAAAATTAACGATCTCTTATTCAAGATTTCTTCTTAAAAACTCTTTTTCTTAAAAAAATTTGTGTGAAAATAGTTTAAAGCATTATTAAAGTTACAAAAATTTAGTTGTTTTTGACAGCAAATGAAATGAAATCTTTACTTAAACATCTTAACTGTATAAGCTTTACGGCTCATATGACTATTTTTAACTTCCCATAGGAAGTTATTGTAATGGATCCGATTTGTCAAATTGAAAATTTTGAAATTTCTCGACGTTTCAAGGTCCCTAGAGTCGAAATAAAAGATTTTTAGAAAGATGTCTGTGCGTGCGTGTGTACGTACGTTCGTACGTCCGTAGGTCCGTACGTCCGTAGGTTCGCGACGTTTTTTTCGTCGTCCATAGCTCAAGAACTAGAAGAGTTATCGACTTCAAATAAATTTTGTTATACAGATAATAAGGCAGAAAGATGCAGAAAGGGCTCTCAAGAAAATTGCGTGGGTGGTTTTTTTAACATAGCAGTTTAAAAAAAAAGGTAAAAATTTTGGTTAACCCTAAATATCTTACGAACCAAAAACGCTAGAGACTTGAATTAAATTTTATTTAATAAACTGTAACGTGATCTCAAAGAAGTATATTTTAAAAAAAAAACCTATCTAACGGTTTTTTTTCAAAATCAAAAAAACTGAAAAAAAAAATTGTCACCTCCTAAATTTAACGACAAACATATGATTTCATCTCCAAAACAATTTTGAGCAACGGAGAATAATGTTTTTGAAATCTGATAAAATTTTGAGAAAAATCGAATGGACAGTTTTTTTTTATAAGAAATAAAAATCTAAAAAAATCATTACTCAAAATTCGTAAAAATTAAATATCGATTCAAATATCTTTTCAAAAACTTGAAATATAGGCTTCAAGCTTATTTTATCTTATAAGAAATATTGTTTTCAATATTCAGTAAAATTTTGAGAAAAATTGAATTGGCAGTTTTTTTAGAAAAAATTAAAATTTAAAAAAAAAAATTAATAAAAGTTGGTAAAAATTGATTTTCGACTCAAATATCTTTTCAAAACTTTGAGATATTGGCTTTAATTTACTTTTATCTTTCAAAAAATATTGTTGTCAACATTTAATAAAATTTTGAACAAAATCGAATTGACAGTTTTTTTATAAAAAAATTAAAAGCCGAACAAAAATTAACAAAAGTTGGTAAAAATTGAATATGGATTCAAATATCTTTTCAAAAACTTGAAAGTTAGACTTCAAACTTATTTTATCTTATAAGAAATGTTGTTTTAAGCATTCTGAAAGATGTTGAGAAAAATCGAATTAACAGTTTTTTTACAAAAAATAAAAACCTTAAAAAATTTTATAAAAGTTGGTAAAAATTGATTTTTGACTCAAATATCTTTTGAAAAATTGTAGTTATTGACTTTTAACTACTTTTATCTGTCAAAAAATGTTGTTGTTAACATTTAGTAAAATTTTACAAAAAATTAATTACCTAAAAAAATTTAACAAAAGTTGGTAAAAATTGATTTTCGACTCAAATATCTTTTCAAAACTATAAAATATTGGCTTTAAACTAATTTTATCTTATAGAAAATATTGTTTTCAACATTCGATAGAATTTTGAAGAAAATCGAATTGACGTTTTTTTACAAAAAATAAAACTCTAAAAAAACAATACTAAAACTTGGTAAAAATTTACTTTCGACTCAAATAGCTTTTCAAAAATTAAAAATATTGGCTTCAAACTTATTTTATTTTACAGAAAATATTGTTTTCGATATTCAGTGATTTTTATATAAAAATCCAACAGTCCGTTTTTTCATAAAAAATAAAATCTATAAAAAATAGTACGCAAATTTGGTAACATTGATACTAGTACATATAGACAAACTTTTAAGCAAGACAAATCGACAGACGGGATGGGAAGTTATCAGTGTTGGTAGCATCCCAGCCTCTTTTTTAATAAGGCATCAGGACAACAAGACCATAAGTGATGCCGTCTTTTATAACATTTAAATTCAATTATAAAGTAACTTTAGCAAATGGATTGTTGAAAGTAATGACTTTAAAGGGAACATTTATAGTTAAAAACTGAAATATTTAATAAGATTTCTTTAAATGTATTGTGAATATCTAAAGCAGTTTTAATTCTTTGTATTGTATTATGATCGGCTGGGCAAAAGATGGTAGATAATTTTTTGAATATGAGTGTGCTTTCAAGTGAAGGATCGATCTGCCGTGATAAAGGACATTTTACAAATACGTGATGAATTGATAGAACTTCATGATAGGCTTCACACAATTCTGGGAGTTCATTATTGTATAAGTGTTTGGTCGTAAAAATAGTTTTACCAACTCTGATTCGGAGTATCTTTATGTAATTTTCCCTTGTTAGTTGCCTATTATATCTATATGGAATGCGATATTCAAATTAACTTCAAGTTCCATCTTAAGCTTCTGGAAATATATTTGGTGAGTCAATAGATAGAAATTTGGCGAATCAATAACAAGTGGAAATTTAGTAGCATCTCGAGCTGCATCATCCGCCATTTCATTCAGTTTGATACCAGAATGCCCTGGTACCCATGCTAGTACTATGTTTGCCGTCATTGTGCATCTTAAATGTTTCAGAGTAGGGCATAAGTTTTCGTAATTGAATTAGCTCTTTAAATTGCGGCTAGTTCAGCAATTTAGCTGCCTGCTTCACTAGGTAGTAGTCCTTGCAAGACCGAAGAGGTTTGAGAATGCTGTTCCCAGTTGACTACGGCAAAAGATGAGTTTTCATCTTTGTGTGAACCATCTGTATAAAAGATGTGATCAGCGTTGGTCTTTTCGATCATCTGGTGAAGAGCTTAGAACATATCATCCGTCGATTTTTTCTTTTTAAATGCTTTTTATCTATTTGAAGCAGATTTCGTTTCCAAGGGGCCGGACTATATTTATTCAATGGCAATGGATTACAATTTCTTTTCCTGCATAGTTCAATAAATCTAATTTTGAAGCCGGGATTATGGCACCTTTTCTTTCGGAATATATTTGGATAGCCCTGTCTGCATTTTCTAAAATAGATTTCACCTGCATCGGGTCGCCGGATGCTACTACATAAATATTATCAGCATAAACCCCTACAAAGTCAAGTTAAGGTTCAAGCGAGAGAGGAGATCCTTGAGGAGTTCTATTTACCAGTTTAAAGAGTGTGGATTTATTATTTAATATTAAAGGAAGCATTTTTTATGAGTAATTAAAATCTTCACTTTTTTCTGAAAATTAATTTTGTTTTGCAAATAGTCCTGTTTGTGGTTAGGTCTTAATTTTTGGTTTCATCACAAAGTCGTACCACCTATTCGAAATACTGTTTATTTTAAGAAAGTGCCCTCATTAAAACAAACTATAATGTTTTGACACATCTCTCAGATATTGGAAATGATTTACATATTATTAAGAGCCGATTTTAATATTTAGCATGTATCGTTATTATTATTATTTGTAGTACCGGTGGCATGATGGTTAGTGCGTCGGACTTACACCAGCGATCTGATAGGTAGTCTTAAGGTGCGTGTCCATTTGAGAGTAAACGTGCTGAGAGTCGCTCTCAAGCTGCTCTCGAGAGCGATCTCGCAAATGGACATAGTCTGCAGAGTAGCTCGCGGAGAGTTGATAAATTACTCTCGACATTCGACTTTTTTGAGAGTCACTCGCAAGTGGACACATGTGCTTACCACTATCCGAGATAAGCTCGCGGAATACCAACACAGTTCGAATTTTGCGAGTAGCTGTCGAGAGTAAACATGGCAAAGCAATGGAAACTATGTCTTTTTTCATATAAATTTGATTTGAAAATACATTTTTAAATTCGCATAGAAGTTATTGTAATGGGTTGATTTGTCAAGTTGAAAATTTTGACATTTCTCGACGATTCAAGATCCCTAGAACCGAAATAAAAGATTTTAAGAACGATGCCTGTGAGAGCGTGTGTACGTACGTTCGTAAGTCCGACGTTTTTTGTCGTCCATATCTCAAGAACTAGTAAAGATATTGACTTCAAATAAATTTTGTTATATAGATAATAAGCCAGAAAGATGCAAAAAGGGCTCCCAAGAAAATTGAATTTGTGGTTTTTTTATCATAGCAGTTTAAAAAAAAAGGTGAAAACGTTTGTTAACCCCAAATATCTCACGAACCAAAAACGCTAGAGACTTGAACTAAATTTTATATTATAATTGTAACGTGATACAAAACAAATATATATAAAATATAAATATATATAAAAATAAATATATATAATAATAAATAGATCTCTACCGTTCCAAAAATTTTTGAAAAATTGGTTTATGAAAAATTAACTTCAATGGTAAAACATGTTATCTCTCCCTGTCAACATGGGTTTCTCACTGGTAGATCTACCAGCAAAAACCTAACAATTTTTTCAAACACCATTTTAAACGGGCTCGAAAAAGGTTTCCAATTCGATGTTGTTTATACAGATTTTTCCAAAGCTTTTGATAGGGTGAACCTTGATATATTACTTATGAAGTTGAATAAAATTGGTTTTCATTCTAATTTGCTGAACTGGATACGGACATATTTAAAGGGTCGCATTCAGTTTGTTCGTATTAATAATTTTCTTTCATCGCCTATCAATGTTACCTCGGGTGTTCCACAAGAAAGCCATCTCGGTCCGCTTTTTTTCTTGTTATTTATCAATGACATTCCCAATGTTTTCTTAAATTCTAGATGTCTAATGTACGCAGACGATTTGAAAATCTTTCGGTGTATAAAATCTGAACAAGATTGCATATTGCTGCAAGAAGATCTTCAAAAATTATCAAATTGGTGTTGGATTAACTCCTTACACCTTAATATTGCTAAATGTCAAAGTATAACGTTTTGTCGAAAACGTACATCAATTAATTTTTCCTATAGTATAAATAATATCTTTTTATCTATAGTAACCTTTAAAAAAGATCTAGGGATAATTTTTGATCAAAAACTTGATTTCTTAAAACATATAGACTTTTTAGTTGCCAAAGGTAATTCTATGTTAGGATTTATCTTGCGCAATTCAAAGGAATTCTGTGATCCTCACACATTGAAATGTCTTTTTTTTGCGTTTGTTAGATCTACTCTTGAGTATTGCAATACTATTTGGAGCCCTTTGTACGAAGTTCACTCTTTTAGAATTGAGAAAATTCAAAAACGCTTTACAAGGGTATTAGTAAAAAGGCTTCATTGGAGCATTGATATGCCTTCCTATGAAACAAGGTGTAAATTATTTGGAATCTTGCCTCTTAATATTCGTATAAAGTTTTCTGGAGTTATGTTTATTCGTGATGTTTTAACTAATCATATTGATTGTTCGGAAATTTTGAGCTTAATTAACTTCAATGTTCCTGCGAGGATGCTTAGAAACCAAAATTTATTTAACATTCCATTCCACAGAACAAATTATGCTGCTAATGAACCATTGACCAGGTGCTTAAAAGAATCCAATTCTGTTTGCGATATGATCGACTTTTGTCTTGGTAGATTTTCATTTAAAAACAATTTACTCGTTATTTTGAGAAACCTTAATGGTGGAAATGTTTAATATATATTTATTTATTTATTTATTGTTTTTTATTCATTATTGATTTTTGTACGTATATTATTATTATTTTATTATCGAGTAATCACTAAAGCATTGTAACTTTGTTTGATGAAATAAACACTAAACTAAAACTAAACTAAAATGCTGCTAAAATTGGAACAAATCGTTTTTCAATTAAAAATCTCGTTCACAAAAATAGATTTTAAAATCAAACTATTTCATCAAATGCAAAATGTTGTTAGTAATTTTTAAATCTTTTAGAATAATTCAACTTACAACTTTTTAACAAAACACGAAAGCCTACAGACTATTTAAGCAAGGCAAATCGACAGACGGGATTGGAAGTTATCAGTGTGGATAGAATACGCGGCCAACTGATAATATGCTAGCAGAAGAAATCTATCAAGTGGACACGGTTATGAGAGTACTCTCAGCAAGAAAACTCTCAATATTTTACCAGAGAGCTCGCGATAGCAAAATTTCTTAAATTTGGCTCTCAAATGGACAGTCTCCCGAGAGTTGCTATCGAGAGTTAACTAGCAGAAGAACTCTCAAATGGACACGCACCTTTACAAAGGCAATTGCGTACGCCGATGATCTAATTGCGTACAGAACGGCCCGAAAGGTTGAGGTTATTAGAATTCTCTTGCAGCGTGATTTCGACAAGATTCAGCGATATTGCGACGACTGGAAACTGAAAATAAATGTCCAGAAATTAGAGACAATTCTGTTCCGGACTCCGTTGGCTAGGGCCACGAGGGATACGTGTAAAAATTGGTGCAAGATGGTCATCGTTGATCTTCACGGGCAGCCATTAGCGAGCAAAAGTGTAGTGAAGTACCTCGGTATCTGGTTAGATCAGTATTTATATTTCGACAGACATATAAATGCTGCTCTGACCAGTGCCAGAGGAGCCTTCGCTCTGACGAAACGGCTGTTTTTTAGCAGTCGGCTTGACTCCAGAGTGAAGGTAATTTGCTACATGGCCCTCATACGGCCAATGATCGTTTATGGTTGTCCTGTGTGGTTCAACGTTGCCCCTTCCCAGATGGAGAAGTTTCGGGTGTTCGAGCGGCAGTGTTTACGACGCTGTACCGGCTTATATCGAACAGCCGAATCTTTTTATGTGCATTACTATTCAAACGAGGTCCTATACAACGGGGCTCGAATCAACAGAATTGACAATTTCGTGATAAAACTCGTTCGAGGTCACATTGCAAGAGCTATGTCTTCGACCAACAATTTAATTTTCGAGGCGTTCTATCCGAACGACGAGTATTTTGAGAGTGCACGCTTGAGCGGCTTCATTCCCCCAGAGGCATTCCTCTTTTTAGATAGATGCGGTCTGATACAGGATAGATTGGCAGTTCCGTTAATCTACCACGTCAGACGAAGAACCGTGGATAGGCGACTCCTGTACAATCGGGACGTCATGGCACAATGCGGAGCAGAGCTCCTTCGGTTCAGTAGGGCTGTGTCCGAACGGGACCGAACTGATAGGGTGAAGCAGGAGAACCAGTTTTGGTGGCTTCAATCGGCACTTGATAGTGGGTAGTCGGGATGGGGTTTTTAAGCCTTGGCCGGCTTACATACTTGTTTTATAGTTTTAGGGTTTAGTTTTAAGTAGAATAGGCATGGTGGCACAAAAAAAATAAAAAAAAAAAAATAAAAAAATTAAAAGAAAAACAAGGAATATAAAAACAAAAAAAAAACAAAAAAAAAATAAAAAACGTACAAAGAAGACAATAAAATATAAAAACAAAAAATGTTAGATTTGCTGCTGTGGTTGTTCTAGTTTTAAGTAGTTTATAGGTAGAATAGGTAGTTTAAGTTAGTTTTAAGTTTTATTTAAGGACCTAACTTTAAGTAGTTTGTAAGTAAAAATAAATAAAAAAGGATATTGATATTAGTTTTTTGTTCAAATTTTCTAATAAATACAAAAATAAATGAAATGAAATTTAAATGAAGTAAAATAGATCTTAGGGCCGAAAGGCATTAGTTTTAAGTGTTATAGTTTAACTTAGAGTGTCCGTATGGGACCATTAAGTTAGTTGTAAGTTATGGATAATTAGGCTAGTTTTATGAATTTTTGTCTAGCTTTAAGATAGGTTTAAGATGGAATAAATAAAAATGAATTTGAAAAAAAAAAAAAAAAAGTGCGTGTGACTGTCATGCGAGAGGTCTTGGGTTCGATCCCTGCCTATGCCACCTACAGTTTTTTTCACGGGTACTGCCTCTTGCGAGGAATTGACAAATTCTACAAGAGTAATTCTTGTCATGAAAAGTGCTTTCTCAAATTTGCCGTTCGGATTCGGCTTAAAACTGTAGGTCCCTTCCATCCCTGACAACAGTACTCGCACACAGGAATGGTTGAGAGTTGCCAGTCACTAGGCCCTAGTTCTAAAACGGACTGTTGCGCCACCCAATTTATTTTATTTATGTGAGTACTGGCATAACCATCGCGCGTAGTCCTGCACAACAGCAGCTTAGAATGTTTCTGGGTTTAAAAAGCCTTGATAGACATTATGCTACATTCTATACTATTAATCCAATGTTTTTGAAGGATTGAACTATTTTAAATTCATGATCTGCTACTATTTCATCTTGAAATTAATTAAGTGTAATTCACTTTATTTGAAAACTAAACTTATAATTAAATATATTGTACAATAGGTATTAAATTAATTTGTACTTGGTCTGACTTGTTCGAGAACTGAAAATGTAATGACAAAACGTCAGAAATATAAGGCTGTATGTACACATAGGTAATAATATATATATGTAAGTTATCGGGTGATCAGTGACGTACATGTATATGTGCTATAAATATGTAACAATATCTCCCCACTCGTGAGGGTGAGTATCTCAATGAGATTCTTCGAATTCTTCCGGAACATCGAGGTATGACTGTTGGAGACCTTGCCTGTATGTTTCGTATTTGTCTCTGCTATTGACTAGTTGTGACTGCAGGTGGAGTAGATGGCACTGGAGCTGGATTTGGACTTGTCGAATCTTCGCAGAAACTAACTCGCCTTTCTAAATTAACATCTGGATTAGAATTTCGAATCATTGAAGTATATTCCTTGAGCTGGTCGATGTGTCTTTTATGTCGAACTCCCTTGTATTCAACTTCATAGTGTAGGCTTCCAAGTTTAGTAACTATCGTACCCGTTAACCAAGGAGAATTTGAAGAACTATATGAACGGAACATCACTTGTTATTTTGGTTCGAAAGATCTTGGTTGATGAAGATTTTCAGCTTGCTGCTTTCCTAAGAAGTTTTAGTTCCGGTCGTAAGCAACCTAAACGTGATCTCATTACTCGACCCAAAAAGAGTAATGATGGAGGTTGTCCAGTCGTCTGATTAGGTGCTTTATGGAATTGAATCAGAAATTTGTTGATGCAATGTTGAAGGTTAGTTGAATTTGCTCCAGATAGTAGAAGAGATTTTTTAACAGTTTGCACATATCGTACGATTTGTATTTTCAAGAATTCTTGAAATGTCTCCGAACAAAATTGAGGACCGTTGTCCGAAACTATGGTAGTAGGAACCCCAAACGTTGAGAAGACTTCTTCTAAAATTTTACATATGGCTTCGGCAGTAATAGATGAAGTTAGTTTCACTTGAGTCCATTTGGAATAAGAGTCGACTATGATAAGCAAGTATTTACCCTGCACTGGGCCAGCCTAATCGATATAATAATAATGTGATAATTATAAATTTCCTTCCTTAAAGGTATTGACAAAATTTTTGTCACTCCCCACACAATAGCTAGAGCTTCTCTGTCTATTAGTGTGTAGGCACGTTTGGTTCAATTCAGTGATTTGCTAGCGTATGCAATTGGGCGTTAACGACCATCTGGCATTCTGTGGAATAGCACTGCACCCAAACCAACAGGACTAGCATCAACAGCAAGTAAAAGAGGCAAGTTCTGCTGCTGTTGTAGGCTGGGGGGCTTCTTGTATTGAGGAAAATGCTTGTACAGTTTGTGAATCCCTACGCCATCGATACGATGTCCTAAGAAATCGACAGATTCCATAAGGAAAGCACATTTTGAACGTCGTAGTGCACACTTTGAACGTCGTAGTTTGAGTCCAAATTGATGCAATCTCACGAATGTAGCTTCCAAAGCTATCAAAAGCTCGTCAACAATATCAGCAAAAACCAAGAAATCATCGAAGAAGATTGTATTCTAAGACCATGTGTGATTTCTTCTGTCCTACGATGCCATACAGCTGGTATAATTGCAACACCATACTGTGCCCTTGTTGGTTGAATAAGTCCATGAGAAGGTGTATTTAGTGTCATCGCTTAAGAAAATTCTTCACTGCACGGCAAACTCATAAATGCATCTGTTATATCCAATCAACAACAACTTTTGTTCCACGTACTTTATTGAAAATATCTTCTGCTTTGGATATTGGATGTTAATCGACGATCAGCTGTGGGTTGAGTATTGATTTGTAATCACCAGTGATACGTATTTTATTTCCCTTGACTACAACATGAGTTGGCGATTCCCATCGGGAATGAGTGACTTTCTTGTAGAATCCGGATTGAAGTTTGTATCTATTTCTATATATATTTTTTATTTTTTATATATTTCTAGAATATGTATTAAGAAGCGAATATGGAATAGGTCGGGCTCTTGCAAAAACTGGCTGCACGTCGGTTTTGAAGTGTTCGCCAACTGGTGGTCCCGTCATGGTACCTGCAGTTTCGCTAAATAAGTCTTGTATAGCAGTTTTTCTATTGAATTTGTATTATCAGAAATTGTTGAAATTTTACTATCTTAATTGAATTTCCATCTGAACAGCTAGAAGTTGCAGTAGTTCCATTGCTTGTATTTGTGTTAGTTGTGTTATTATTTGTCTGCGCTTTACTTTGGCGGCATAGGGCTGCAATGTGACTTTTATTAAATTAATAATTAACACCATGAATAAACTGGACAATTAGAGAATAATCAAGGAATGTGCTGAATTCACAAAACCTTGCACCTGCCCTCAGACGCTCTTCAAATGCCGAAATCGAATTTATTTTTTGTTGCCATAAAATGAGCACTAAGAATTTCTACAATCTTGTCGAAGGTGAGGCTATTTACGTCTTCAGGATAGCATTAATTCCTCAAGGTTGAATATAAATTTGCACCCATGTGCACTCAATGTTGGGGTGCTCTATGGAATTACTTTGGCGTTTGTTTGGAGCGTGTACAAATCAGCAACAAGTCTCACGAGTTTTTCAATTTGCGCATCAGCTATTTTAACGAGTTGCATTTTTTTTTTGGTTAGAATTTTTTTTTTTTTTTTTTTTGCAAATTATTTTTATTTTCTCGTCGCCATTTTATTACATCTTGGAATAATTATAAACAATTATGCGTAATTCACTTTATTTGAAAACTAAACTTATAATAAAATATATTGTACAATAAGAATTAAATTAATTTTTACTTGGTCTGACTTGTTCGAGAACTGAAAATGTAATGACAAAACGTCAGAAATATAAGGCTGTATGTACACATAGGTAATAATATATATATGTAAGTTATTGGGTGATCAGTGACGTACATGTATATGTACTATAAATATGTAACAGCTACCTAGAATGCATTCTTATCGAAAATGCGTGCCTTTGGTTCAAATGAATCCCTCCTTTGTTGGATTGGAAATTTCAGATCGGACCGTTCAATACAAGTAGTATTTGAAGATTTTAAGTCTGGAACCACAAAATAAATACTGTTTTGCCCAGAGCTCTGTTTTCTTATTTTCATAAATGATATTTTGTCTGCAATTCTAAGGCAGTTAGTTGCTTCGCGGACGTTAGTGCTTCCAGCCTTTCATATTCGTTTTCAGACCCACATCCCCCCTTTTGGGATGTAGAACTGCAAGGACAAAATATAATAAGCTCATTAAATTCCGACCTAAACATGGGGAGTAAAAAACCGCGTAGAATTTATAGCTTTAATCCCAATTTTGTCTTGTATTGTTAAAACAAGATATGTATATCATATCAATATTCTCCGTATATGTATCACTCACCGTAAGGCTTGAGTTGAACTCCTGCTCCCATCTCTGAGCTGGCGCTCCTACATTTTGCTCTATAGTTTCTAGACAGTATAAAATGTAGAACATTGTAATTGATTTGTGATAATATCATCACTGATTCATTTAAGTCTTCGACTAACCTCTCTCTGAGGTTGTAGATTGATTTCCAAAATGTCTACAATTTGTTCTAAGTGCGGTTTTTGCTGCGGTCGTCATTTTCACAAAAATTGTATTGATCTACCCGATGACACTCATAAATCATTAATCAATCGTAATTTATTCTGAAAATGCAATTCTTGTGTGAATATAAACCTCTCTAGTACATCCATCAATAATTTTCACGATCTTTCTCTGAGTGTTAGAGAGATTAAAAATGATCTAAGTGCTCTTAAATCAGTGTTCTCAAATAATTCACCACCGCTTCCACCTTTCCCCCTTAATATACCTGAAGAGCCTGAAATAGCTCAAAGTTATAAAATCATCTGCTTCAACATCCGAACTTAATTTCATCATATCAGAAAAACCTGGCGTATTAAAAAATACTTCTGAATGGACAGAAGTTCAATCTAAAAAAATAATTGCTACTGAGTCTTCGGCTACTCTATGTGCTCTCCCTGACTATTCACTCATCAAAATTTAGTAGAGACACTAAGCCTAAATCACATTTCTCAGAAAACAAATATTTAACCAAACCATTTCAAATGTTGTATGCGTTGGTTAAAAAAGTTATTGATGCATCTAAGCTTAAATTCGTTACAATTAAACTAAGTATCTCAGCCGCAAAATATTCAATCCTCATGGATTCGTGTTTATGGTCATACTTTGTTCAAATAAAGACATTCGTGCCGCGGGAAAGCAGCGATAACAATAAGAATAAAGAATTGACTCTTCAAGCATCTAAATCTCTGAATATCACTGACAGAGATTGTTATTGTGTGTTATATTCCGCTTAAAAGCCCACTAGATCTTTATAAAGTGCATATAAAAAATTATGAATTTTATCTTACAAAGCTTAAATCGAAACATGTACATAATTATTCTTGAGGAACTATGTGCATCTCTTGTAAGATTTTGAATGTGAAATAATTGATACTTTTGCAAGTTATGACATAATCCAAATTAATTGTTCATAGCTACATACATACATATGTACATATATCTGTAAATAAATCGATTTATGATTTTATCAAATCTATCAATTGTGTGAAATTAAAACTTAATTACAAAAAAATTAATTTCGAAGGCATAACGAGTTACATGGTGCAAATTCCGTGGCGTGAGTATTTTTTTTGAATTTATTACATTTTTACTACTTTTTTATTGAAAGCCTGAAATTGGCAATTGATACATATGTATGTATGTTTCTTAAGTGGAAATTAAAACAAACTCCAAGCCCCCTTGGTTCAATAAAAAGCTAAGTAACTTAAGCAATAGAAAAAACAAGGCTTATAAACGTTTACGGATAGCAGAAAAATAAGGTGAACTAAAAAATATTTATATCCAATTGGAACGAGAAATCGATGTTCTAACAAATTTTTATTTTAAAATTATTTTGTATCAATTGAATCTAACTTAAAAAAATAGAAAGTCAGTCATCAAGAGAAAAAAAAATTCGATTTGTATTCCCAGGTTTATGAATTACCCTGGTTCAAAATTTTCAAATTTATCATGTATTTGCGATTCCTTCCCACACTATTTTGAATCTAGTTATGCTAATTCGAATGTAAGTTCAGCATGGGCAGCCGAATATTTGTCTTTTGAATATAAGCCAGATATTGGCTGTTTTTTAAATGAAATATTTCCGAAATTGAAGATGGTCTCTTGAGTTTAAATGATGACAATAAACCAGGTCCAGACGAAATTCCACCTATTGTTCTTAAAAATGTGCTGCTGAACCGCTTTTCCTAATTTTTAATAGCTCTTTAAAGAACGGCGAATTTCTTCCAGCATGGAAATCATCATATTCGAACCAATTTTTAAATTGTCGTGTATTCAAAAACTTTTCGAGAAAAACTAAAATTTTTAGTTAAGGAACACATTTCACTGTCACAACATGGTTTCGTTGCAGGAAGATCAATAACAACGAATCATTCTATTATCTCCAATTTCATTTTAAATAATCTCGACGAAGTACATCAAATTGATGTAATTTATACCGATTTTCCAAAGGCATTTGAGTAAGTCACTCTATTTTAATAAAGAAATTAAAACATTTGGTTTTCATTCTGAGTTTTTGAAATGGTTGGAATCTTATCTTAAGGGTCCAGTTCAATTTGTTTGCATTCAGAAAAACAAGAATAAAAGCCAAGAAGATTAAGAGGCGCGCAATTGCGAATTAAACCCGAGAATGGTAGCTAAAAAAATTAAAGATGATTCCACTCCCGAATTATCAAAGACTGTGAAAGAAAATGTATTGTATAATTATAGAACGCTGCAAAATTTGTTTTATATTTTGTTCTTATAATTGGGATGCTAAATTGTACTTTGTAAGTTTGAAATGAAATGATGGCTTTTCCGATTTCAAAGGAAAAGAAGGACAAAAGCGATTTTCCCTCAATAAAATTCGGCAAACTTATAATGATGCTAGTCCGTCTCTTACTCACACCTGCATTGAGAGGACCTCACCTAGATGCATTGCTCGTGTGTTAATAGAAATTATTTTTTTTATTAATTACTTTCGATTCTAGTACCTTCCTATTTTTAATAATTTGCTTATATTCTCAATTATTATTTTAAGGTTTTTAAGCAATGTATGAATATTACCTGCATTTGTTTGTATGTAATGTTCTTAATTAAGAATAAGAAAATAATATAAGTATTATTTTAATTAACTTTAATAATTGCGTTCACTTTGGTCCCAAAACTTCTAAATTATGGCCGACACATGTGACAAAAGTAACAAGGGAAATTTAAAAAATATAATTATCAAAACTGCGAATGTCAATCACTTAAAAAAAATAATTGCACATTCCTTTTTCTAGATATGTACATCTAGTCTCCTCTATAATCATATGCATTATGTAACTTTAACATTCAAGTCATTCATTCAGTTCATAATCTTCATTTTTTTTACTCTTCAGTTCTTTTCATATTAAATTTTAAGTAAGAACCTACAGAATCTTCTCATAAGACCCGTTGCAAGAAATCGTAGGTCTCTTGAGATTTAAATTTGTAAAAAAGGCACATGATTCAATTTTAAAACCATACTAGACTTAAGCTTGCACTTAGAAATCCATTGCTGTGTAAAGATACACGTTAATATAAATACAAAGTGTGGACTTAAAAGTGCGGATTTAAATTCACCAAAGCAGTTTCATGATATTTGAAAAATAGAGCAACATAAAATTAATCCCATTTTGACATACATAGTGTTCTGAAAAAGTAAATAACGTCTTATTGAGTATTCTTTTTTCCTTTTACAGACTGTATCTGTTACTGTCTCCGTTCTCACACTAACGTTTATATCCCTGGACCGATGGTATGCTATATGTTTTCCTCTTCGATACAGGACCAAAATAAGTCGCGCAATTGCTTCGGTTTCATTTATATGGATTATAGCACTGCTCTCAGGTGGGTTAACATATATTCAATCTTTAAATAAGGAATAACAATATATATGTATATTTACTCTAAAGATATACCGGAGTTCTTCGCGTTACACCTCAAGAAGCCTAAATTAAGGTTTGAATCGGTGCTGTTTACTCAATGTGGTACAACATGGGACTTACGAACAGAGATGAATTTTTATATAACGCAACTAATATTGCTATATGTGTAAGTGGATTTTATTTAGATTTGTAAGTCGTTATAAGCAATTCTTGTAGTATATCTGATGCTTTTTTGTGCGAGTTTAAATCGAGTCTTTCCTGATTTAGAGTCACACAAAAAAGCAAAAATGTATAATTCAAAAATTTGACACATTGGTTGCACACGCGCTCCCGGAAAAAAATATTTCAATATAGAATGTACAATAGGAGTTTGACTCAAGCAAAACAAAGCATTAAACATGTGTACATTATGTAGAAGTTAATTAAAATAATAATAAATAGATACAACTTTGTATTAAAAAGTATAAATCATGGACTTCAAGCTGTCTGCTCAGTAAATTAAACATTATATACAAATTTAGACAATGAATAATTTAATTTTTTTTGTGGCGCAACAGAACTAGGGCCTAGTGACTTACGCCTCTCAACCATTTCTGTGTGCGAGTACTGTTATCAGGAAAAAAGAGAAAAAAGGACTATTTTAATTTGTACTTATTCTTTTTATGTGAAAGAAATGTTAAAAATTTTACTGTTGTTACCATTTTAAAAACTATGGTTAAACTAAAAAAAATGTAAGATCTTCAATGCAGGGCTCTTAGTTAAGCAAAAATAAGAAATGGGATAGTTAATTTAAATTTGAGGGGCTTTTAGTTTAGCTAAAAAAAAGTTGTATACGGAATGTATAACTATTGTCTTGAGAAATAAATCGAACCAACAACTTCTATCTATATTCTAAACTGAGGATACTGACAAATTCGTCCTAAGAAAAATAACTTTTATTGAAATAAAGACTGCGAATTTCTTGCAAAATGGGAAATATCGCTAAGAAATGATAGACGTTTTCATTTCGATTTAAGTTACACAATCCACAAATAGGGTTAATATCACTTCGATATGGTCTCAAATTAGGTTCAAAAATGTCTGTTCTGACTTTAAATATAAGACTCATATCAGAAGCAGAAAGATACCTTCTAAAGCAATTTTTTTTTTACATTTAGAATTTTCAGAAAGTGGTTAGCTTATAGCGAGCTTCAAACTACGATCAGAGCTCATCATAAGGGCATGTGTTAGTTGTTAGTAAAAAATTATGGAATTATAGCGTAACACACCCACATAATACAAAATATAATTAACATTTAACTAATACAGAACAAAAATTAAATGAAAACGTTTACGGTAGTGGGAGCACTGGTTCTAAACAATGATTTTAATCCCACCTTATTTAAATTAAATCTATCGATGAACAGTTTAAGTTATATAAAATGCTCATTCGACTTAAAGCTTCATTCTTCCCATAATTAGTTCATTGGAAGCCAATACGTTTAAAATTGAATAAATAATGAAATATTAAATCACTATTAACACGCCTTTGATGGAGAGATTGCAGTTGAACAAGCTTAATACGATGTTCATAGGGAGGCAAAGGAAGACCCTTTAGGGCAAAGCGAATGAAATTATGTTGAATTGATTCAATATGTTTTCTATAAATTTCGTAACAAGGAGTCCATACTTGCGGTGCATATTCAAGATGAGGACGAACATGGAAATTGTACAAAGAAAGAGTTACATTGAACTCCTTTGTCCAGCGTTTTATAAAACCAAGTATAGAACGTATTGACAAAAAAATAATTGTGATGTGTAAGCTCTATGTTGGAAAAGAAATAAACACCTTAATATTTAAATTTTTAGACGCGACAGAGTTTTTGATGTGATATACAATAATCAAATACACTAACGAATCGTTTCTTAGTGAAAGTTATCGTCTGGCATTTTAAAGGGTTGAGGGCAAGGCTATCTTTCCCACACCAAAATGTGAAACTATTAATGTCGGCTTGTAAAAGGATACGATCATGGGTGGACTTTATTATCTTAAAAATTTTCATGTCATCAGCAAAAATAGGAACTTCACTTGAGCGTAGACATGACGATACGTCGTTAATAGACAGGATGAACAGAAGAGAACCAAGATGGCTTCCCTGGGGAACGCCAGATTTAGCAACAAAAGGTTCAGAAAGACAATTTCTAAATTTTACCTCATAGGATCTGTTTTCAAGGTACGCTTTGATCCAAGCTTAGAAAATAATTCCGTAGCTAAGTTGGTCAAAAGCTTTAGAAAGTCAGTATATACACAGTCAACTTGATAACCATATTCTAAAGCGTTTGATTTGTGTTAGAAATGACATCTTCCATATACTGTTAGATTTGCCTGTTTTTAGAGAAAGTTTGAATAAGGCCTTTAACCAAAGCATTTCTATAATTTTTAATACAATCGAAAGAATACCATAGGGACTGGCTGAGTAGTCATCATTCAACGCGGATAAAAGATCAAAGACCGTGTGTGGACAGGGATGTGATTACAGCTACTGTTCACCTAGATTTAAATATAAAGCTGTATACGAGTATATAGTCCTAGAGGAAAACTTCCTAGCCTTATCAATATACATTAGATACCTTTGTTCATCTACTTTTGTAATGCACCATACAAAATAAATTCTGCTACATTGATTGTACTTAAATTGAAAAGGAACTATTTGTACCAAAGCAAGTTCTTGCCAATTTTTAAATTCTTGACAACTTCGATGCCGGTGCCAACGTCCAGGTCCTCGACTTTCTGTCAGACCGAGTTTTGTATCTAAATGTCAGTATTTTAGATTTTGTAGAATTAATTTTTAGATCCCATAATAGCATAACCTTGACCTTATTTATTTGAAGCTGAAGTGTCACCCGATTACTTCGAGTTTATATAGTAAATAACTTCAGTTTAAAGTGTCAAATGCCGCCTTAAAATCAATAAAAACGTGTTTTTATATATATATATATATTAAGGCAAATATTGGATCCACCGTCGAAAGGTTTGGTTTGAAACCTGGTTGAAACCAACTGATAATATTATTGAACTGTGCCCAATGAGAAAAAAAAGTTATTGTAGTTAATATATTTAAGAAACAGAAACAGAAACCAAAAAAAAATGAAATTGAAAAGTTTAAATGTATTCGTTTTATGGTCATAGGATACAAAAAAGTTTTCAGATCAATCATGGGATTAAATACAATACAAAGTTTTAGTTTCGTACAAAACAGAACTGTGTCCAAAACAAAACCAAAATTACTACTGGAGCCCAATCCAGTATTTTTTGTATTGCTATAAACCAATAAATAATTGAATTTTAATTTTTTTGTCGAGGTATTCGGGAGGTTAAACGAACAATGTGACAGTACGGTCAAATATAATTTTTTTTATTTAAAAAAAAAAACACTATTTTCATTTTATTGACATTTTAATAAAAATTTTGAAAAACTTATAACTCGAAACCCCTTTAAATCTTTTTAAAAAACTCAATGATATAAATTTTATAAAACAATCTTTACATTTCCTAAAAAAATATATTCTTGTTGTGTTTTGTATTTGATACTCAGGTGTTAAGAATAAACATTGAGGATAAAAGCTTCTTAAAAACTAGTTATCAGTGTACCCTTGAGCCCTATTTCAAACGTACTGTTAAATTTAAATACTGTTTTTATCGTATTTTAGTCATTCTTGTGTTCGTATAGCATTTAAATTAAGACATGTGGGGGATTTTTCAAGACGAATTAATAGAGAATTACTTTTTTCGCTTGAAGGATATTTATTTAATAATTTGACAATGCTATACATCGATATTGAGAACTAAAAAGAATAACTTTCAATTTCTTGTACCTGTTCGTATGCTTGTTTTTTTTTCTGAACGTTATAACTCCATGTTTGCGCTGAAAGCTTGTAGGAAATAAGGAATGTGATTGGATTGTAGTCAGTACCTTCTACCTTCCAATAACATTCCTTCATTATCATTATAGGCATGTCTTTATCTATCTATCTGCATAAAGCTGATCACGCCAATGAACTATTCCTTATTCGTTTTAGACACCTTCCTAACTACACAACCAATAGGCGATCGCTTTATAAATTAAACATACATGTTTTCCCTTTTTCTTATCTTCAAATAATTTATTTTCCATCCTGGTTCTTTTAATATGAAATTAAAATAAAGCTATCCGAAGGAAAAAGCTATGAATGAACTAGTTGAACATAGAAACAATTGTTTCCGTTTTTCATTTCCAGGATGAGTTTGCGCAACAGTCCATGAAGAACCAGGGCCTAGTGACTTACAACTCTCAACCATTCCTGTGTGCGAGTAATGTTGTCAGGGATGGAAGTGCCCTACAGCTTATCTGCCAAATCCGACCTACTTATTTGAGAAAACACTTTTTTAAGACAAGAATTACTCTTGGATGATTTGTCAATTCCTCGAAAGAGGCAGTACCCATGAAAAAGTTAGGTAGAACAGGCAGTGATTGAACCCAAGACCCCTTGCATGATAGTCCAACGCACTAACCATCATGCTACGGGTACTACAAAAATTAATATGGATAGTCTACGGAAAAATCTCTTTGTTTTTACACCTTATTTGTTAAATATAGTTCCGTATAAGAGCTGAAAAACGGAGACATACTAACGAAATAATCTACATTGTTTTACTTAACTTTTAAAATTTGGTTTACACACAGCATTACCTCGAATAAACATTGAGTTGTTTTTATTGGAGTTGGGGTAGGTTGGGTATATACAAAATTTCGTTTACATTTTAAAAACTTGAGTTAAACAAAAATGATAAAGTGTACACAATTTGCATTACCTTAGTTTTTAATGCACAGCAATTTGCATACACCTAATACATCTACCTCAAATCCTATAATGTGGTTAGTAGGGGTTGCACACATACCTCACTGTTCTACTTACTATG
Organism: Eupeodes corollae; assembly: GCF_945859685.1. Lineage (NCBI taxonomy): Eukaryota > Metazoa > Arthropoda > Insecta > Diptera > Syrphidae > Eupeodes > Eupeodes corollae. The sequence continues at coordinate 75,433,478 of NC_079149.1, read as the reverse complement.
CTTTCCCTTTGGTTAAACATACGTTGGTCTTATTTCTCAAAACAACATAGCTTTTCCTTTTAAATTGAAGCAATTATTTCAAAATGCAATACAAATTGTATTTGGGGAGTTATTTAACAGAGCCATTCAATTCTGCATACTTGTTGATTCTCTATTGAACAATGCTGTAAATATCAGAATTTTATGAGTTGGTTATCCGCTCTCGTTGATAGTATACTTTCGAAACAATTGAGACAAAAATCATTTATAAAAACAAGGAAGAGCGTTGGTACTGGGTAGGTACTTTCGTCATCGAAACAATAAAGTGGGATAAAAGTTCCAGACAGAAGATGATTTATAAAAATAACGAAGAGCGTGGGAAACACCACAGAGCCTTGGGCAAACCAGTGTTTATTTTGAGGATATCAGATTCGATAAACTGTCATATGCCTTTGAAATAACAATTGTAATTATCTTACTTTCTCCAAAACTATACCATGATATCACCAGCAGACATATTGCTTTCGTTTTTCAATATATTTCGTAAAAAATTGATCCGCGTTTTCAGTATCTTAGAAAAAAGTAACGTATGTTAGTACAATTGGACAAAAGTTGATCGTATAGAATCGTTAACGCTCTCAGAATTAATAGCATATGTGCTGCAAGGAATTGGCTTTATCAATAGACCTTAAAAAAAAGAGCATCATTGAAAACGAGCGTAGGAAAAGTAGATGACGTGGTGCTACGCAAATTTTTTTATAAAAGCCCAGAAATATTTATTAGCAGCAAAACTGTAATGCGTCAAAAGTGTGCCAATTACAGGTATATCTAGCTTGTTTAAATTTATTTCCGTTTTATCAGTGGATTGGCTATGAATGATTATCCGGAAAATCACAGCTTCGATCCTACAATAACCTCTTTACAGCTCGAATCGAAACATGAGTTTTCTTTTGGTCTGATGGGTTTTTTCCTATTCGGGATAAAAAATCTTATTCCACAAAGAATGAAGTATGTAATCCACGTAACTATCGATGTAATATAGCGACCAAATCCAATTCCTGAAGAAGTCCATGGATATTCAAAATTGGCTTTCCCATCCAAACGCTTTTCGTAGGGTTTTTACTTAAACTGAGTAATACACTGATTGCAATATTTTTTTAAGATCAGAGTAAAAGGTCTTCTCGTATAACTCACAAACTACTTGCATTATAATTGTAAGGACATAACTTCTATATGATGGCTTGATGGTGATAATATTCGTACATTTATTTTCGAACCGTAAGTTTTTTAGGTCGTGAGAATTTTTGAACTGCAAAAAACAAGTTCTAAAAAAGAATTATTTGAGCTGATGGATAGAGGATGAAAAGTCTATTCATACTGCACACAAATGTTAAATTAGGTTAAAAGTATCATGGTTTTGTTGTGATAGGTACTAAGCACAACTAATCACATAATAATTTGAGTATTATCGCATGTAAAATTTCAAATTGATCTCTTACCGCAAATCACCCTTGCTTTATGCATCCTAGTTTGTATAATTTCCTAAAGTGTTATGATTGAAAAAAAAAAAACAAGCAAGAATATTTTCAATGTGAAATTTAAACTTATTTTCTTACTTTTAGACTTCCACTCCTGCTGATGATGATTGCTTATTTTAAAATAGTGCGAATTCTATGGAAATCTGATACAATACCAGGCCACAGAGAATCGCGAACTCAACAATACACTTGCGGACGTAAGTACTTTGTTTTCGTATTCTAATTTTGATTTAGTAATGAAATTCCAAATGTGTCAAAGTTTGTGTTGTAAACCTTGTACTAGAAATATTTATATAAACAGTTGTGTATGGAGAAAATTAAATAAATTAAAAAAGCTTACAACGTTTTCCAACCCCGCCTGATGCATTTTTGTACAGTACATACCAGCTACCCTTTCTCTTCATCAAACAAGATTATACGATTATTGTTCATGTTCAGAAAAACAAATATAATTGTCCTTAGATTAAGAAAAACAACACTTGCCAATAACTTTAAAAAATGTCCCTTTACTAGACATGTGCTGAGTTCGTATAATTGTAAAACTTCTGAAGTGCTGTAAACTTAGCAATTGTTTTTTATTATGTTCCTGAATTTGCACGAAAAGGCAGAGAAGCAAATGAGTATATTTCGTTATTTTAGTTTATTTATAATCTTTATATTATTTTGATATCTGAGTTCAAACAGTCATGAATATTTAAGCAGGGCATGAGCAACCTTCGCCTGCAGCCATGGAATGTTTAAAGCCACCGTTTGCGTTGATTTTTGTATTTTGTTTATTTTTTCAAACTTTAGGTTCTTTATAAAAAAGCTTGTCGAAACAAAAACTTACATTTTAAAATTAATTATTAGTATTTCCACCAAGTTTACAAGGGTAGAATAGCTAAATACGTGGAACCATTTTTAAGGCAGACTTTCTATTTGAACATGAATCAACTAGCAGTCCATACCTAGTATGTCAATGTTTCAGAGACAGTAACAAAACCAAAAGTAAACTGTGCAAAATTAAAATTCTTAAAGACATAAACACTTTTAATTTCTTCGGTGATTTGTCAGTTGTGTTGGATTACTTCTGGTTAGGTAGGGTATAGGGAAGAAGAGTTTTGTGGGGAGATAATGTGGTTGTGTATTTTGGCTACTATTTTTTTAAAATGATTTTTACTTTTGCAAATGAACAAAATTTAAAAACTTTGGAAACAAAAATCAATTTTTGCTGTTATGCCAGTCATTAAATACTTTTTATGTAAATTTTAGTCAACCAAGAATGTATGTATGTATTCCGAATATTTTACGAACTGAAAGTGATTTTGCCTCCAAAATAATTGTATGCAACGAAAAATGACGTTATTGACATCTGGTCAAATTTTGAGAAAAATCGGTTTGTGCCAGGTTTATTATAAAAAATAAAAACCTAAAAAACATTACCAAAAGTTAGTAAAAATTGATTCTCGACTCAAATATCTTTTCTAAAATTTGAAATTATGTCTTCAAATTAATTTTATATTATAAAAATATTGTTTTCACTACTCAGTAAAATTTAAAGAAAAATCGAATGGATAGTTTTTTGTACAGAAAAAAAAACTTAAAAAAAAAACATATCTAACTAAAAGTTGGTACAAATTGATTTTGGGCTCAAATATCTTTTCAAAATTTAGAAATATTGGCTTGAAACTAATTTTATTTCCCAAGAAATATTGTTATCAAAATTCGGAAATATTTTTACAAAAATCCAACAATCACATTTTCCATAATTAAATAAAATCTACAAAAAATAAATGGTAACAATCTCGTCAGCAAAAATAGATTTTGAAATCAAACTATGTATATGTAAAATATTGTTGGTAATTTTAATTTTTTTTTAGAATAATTCAACTGACAACTTATGTCACAGGTGGAACTTTTTACACTAAAATAAATACAATTAAAACATAAATTGACGAATCAATTTACTCCAATAAAAAAATATATTACTACAAACATTTTTCGCTGACAAAAAACTATTTTTGAAAAAAATCATAGTTAAAGAATATTTTTGACAAATGTCCAAAACTGTTTTAAAAAGCACTGCCTGTAACGTAATGCAATGCAATCATTATCCGTTCAAATCATTGCCACTTGCGCCTTTGTATAATAGTGTTAATGAGTTCCAGAGTCGTTATCCTTAATAGTTCTTCATTATATATACAATTATACCAGAAAACCCGTAAGATGTTCCGAAGACACCTTATGCTGACTCGACGATTGAACGGAGCAGTCTTAGCTTTTTGACACAAAAACATCTCCAATTTTCACACTTTATTAGGTCTCCCTTTTTTGGGTGCTTGACCATCATTCCCTTTTCCCATTCTTTTGTGGGAATGTCTTCGAGCCCTATCGCTAATCAGCAGGGAACCATCTATATTTTTTACCGGCTGTTGTTTTGAGTTCTGAATACCTGCAGCTCTTTGGTTATCACGTCTTACGCTATGTTCAACCTTCTTCATCTTCACGCTGTATGAAGATTTAAGCTAGTTTCTTTCTTCACCTTGAGCAGCCGCTTAATGAGCTTTTTATCTCTCCTTTCGTTAATCTTTGAAAAAGTCTTCTCCGAAATCTTACAGTAGCTATATAGTCGTTTTTGAAACGTCGTCGCGGTGTAATCAATTTAGTTCGGAGAAGCTTGTCTATTCGTCGATACCCATCTCATTTTGTTGCACAGCTAGTTTTACAAAAGTCTACAAATCTCTTACCGTTAGCAATTGCTAATTCCATGCTTTCCCATGAAGTATCTGAGCCCTTTGTTGTTATTGCAACTTTCGCATTCCAGTCTCCGCTCGGTGTGTATAGGGGGCACTTAGCCGGCTGTATTAGCATTGTTTCTCTTCGTCTACGGTGAGTTTTATGGGGCGTTATACTATATGATGGTGAGTTTGTTTACTCTATTCCGGAATCCGGCCTTTAAAACCCTAAACAGTTGTGTTGGTTTTTTATTGAAGTAGCGGGATTTTGTGATGAGGGACCAAAAAAGTGATTTATGTAAAAGCATTGTTGGGCTTGTGATACAAAAAAATATTTTGCGTTGTGTGGTATATGGAATTGACAAAAAAATATAAAGTTATATTTTTTACATAAACAAACTACAATCCAAACGTTAAGAGCGCATTAGAACCAATCTGGTAAGTGAAAGTAACAAAACATCAAAGAGTCGTCAAGACATTCTCATCACAACTTAACCTTAAAAAACATGCATTTTAGTATTAATTTATCAATTCATTTATTTAATTTAAGTAAACAGTTGTAGGTATCATCCACATTTTGACAAACTGTGTTTTTAAGTGTCAAATTTAATATGTGTCTTTAAACTGTTTCTTTTTATTATTATTTTATTCTGACGTAACACATTCGTATTATTGTTGTTAATATTTTCCATCAATTAATTTGCTTACGATATTTTCAAAGCACTTAGGCCCTAGCTAGGAGCAATGTATTATTTTCTGTCCTTAGAATCGGAATAACTTTGGTTATTTTTTGCAAGAGTTGAAAAGGATTTGTAAGAAATTCATTGCAGACTTTTGTAAGTTTTTAAAATTCTTATACTCTACAGTTATAGTGTTTATAAATGTGTCCTTCACATCTTGACTTAAAACAAATGCTTGACCAATGTTGAAAATGAAAAAGATAAATCAGACTAGTAGAACATGCCAGTCAGACCAGGTTAAAATTATTTAATGTACCTATTGTACTATATATTCTATATTATAAGTTTAGTTTACCAATAAAAGTGAATTAAGCAAAATTGTTTGATTATTTTGAGATGCAATACACGTGATTCGACAAATACTAGTTGAACTCAGCCTTTAATTCGCGGAACATTGGGAAAGTTATTTTTATTATTGCTACTATAATGTGAAAAAGAAGATATATGAACACACGAATCATTCAATCAATTATTTCTTATTCTAAATCTAAGAAATTAAAACAAGCACTTTATAATCTTTCTATAACACTTGCTATGATATGCTCTCAAATGGTTTCATAAATGCATTAACTTTTTTAAGACTTCATATATATAATATACATATAAAATGCATACGTACATAAATTGACTCTTAAATTTTTCCAGATCTCAGAGGGAACAGTACTATTGGTAATTCCAGCACAATGGGCCAGTTGAGAGCGAGACGTAAAGCCGCTAAAATGTTAGTTGCAGTAGTTGTTATGTTTGCAACTTGTTACTTTCCGGTGCATGTATTTAATTTATTAAGGTAGGTTTCCATAGTTATTTTTTTTTTTTATTTATTGTGCTACCATAAACATACATTTAGTCCAAAAAGTCTCAGTACAACAGCCTAATTTTAGTGTGTTTTTTTTTAAGTATTAAGAATAAATGTAGAACCAAAGTGGTAACATTGAAAAAAAAACTTAGTCTCCATCTTCACCTTTTTACCACATGTAAAAACATTGTGATTTTCAACTTTTTAATATATTGTAATAGTAAATATTTTATCTCGAATTATCAAAAAGAAATCTGCTGTACGGAGACTTATTCGACTATGTGTGTGTTCATAAAAATAGCAGTGCTTTCAAAATAAAACAAAAACATATCAACTTTATAATACATTTCATTAAAATTCTAATAACAAACTAAAATATTTTATTCATAATATCAGAAAATAAGTATTATCGATTTTTTACCGTTAGCTTTGTCACAGTAAAAACTTTTTTTTTTTTTCAAATATATGGCTGTTCATAAAAATAGCAGTGCTTGATCTATTATATAAGAAGTAAGAAAAACTGTAATAATGTATATGAAACAAACAAAAATGTAAGCTTACAATTAGTTCTTTGTTGCATAACCATTGTTTTTTATGATGCTTCGCTACGTGGCATCGAGTCCACTAAAACCCGATACCTTTCGACTGGTATTGCGTTCCACGAATCACACACTGCTTCCCAAATTATTTCGAATTCTAGGGCCTTGCTTTATGAACTGCGTTCTTAACATCATCCCACAAATTCGTGATGGGGTTGAGGTCGGGGGATTGAGCGGGTCACTCGCGCAAATTATGGTTTTGCCTTTTATGACGTATGCTTTGGGTCATAGTCTTGTTGGTATACACAAACCAACGGCATTTCCTCCTCAGCATAAGGTAACATAACCTCCTCGAGAATGTTATACCCCCCATGAGATTTATAGGCCCGACCCCGTAATATGAGAAGCAAGCTCATATCATAATTTGTACTCCACCATGCTTCACTGTTTTTATAGTGTACCGTGTATGGTATGCTGCATTTTAGGGTCTTCTCAAATATTCTCGACGACCCTTAGACCCAAAAAGGACGCTTTTTCTTTCATCGCTCCACGGAACATTCCTCCATTTCTCTTTTACCTAATCTCTAGGCGCTTTAGCAACTCCATTTTCTTTACCACATGCCTTTTCGTCAAGAATGGTACCTTGCATGGACTTGGGCTGGTAACTTCGCTTATAAAAGACATCTTCGTATTGTGACAGCGTTATAAAGACAGTGGAAGCCCATCTCTTATTTTCCTAGAACCTATAGCCTATGGAAGGGTTCTGTTTTGCTAACTGAACAATTTTTCTGTCAGTTCTTTTAGTAGTTATCCTTTTTGGGCCTCACATTCTCGGTTTATTTTTGCATTTAAAGGCGTTACTGACCATTTTTGCTGAGCAGCCTAGAATGTCTTAAATATTTTGGTAGGTTTTTCCCTCCAAACGCAGTTTTCGAATTTCTTCGGTGCAGTATCTTGACCGTCCGATTGTTTATTTTTGAGCTAATATTTATTAATTTTGTATATGCTACTATGGTGCAAATACTTTAATAATATTTACTTGCTGAAAAATAATAAAATTGATTTTTTTTAATTATAAAATCAAAAGCACTGCTATTTTTATGAACACTCCATATCCAGAGAGTTTGAAATAATGGATGTTCACTGGGAAAAGTAGAGTATAACTTCAAGCTAAAACTCTCTAATATGAAAACGAAAGACCGTTAGATGTAAGTAACTTGTCAATTTTTTGTAAGAATTTCCGTTCTTAAAATAATTGACAATCTAATAAATGTGACCAGCACTGCTATTTTTATGAACACAACTATATATAACAATACATATGCATTTATAAAAATCCTAAGTATTTGCACATTAAATGAAAAGTGAGAAACCGATTTTGATAAAGTTTATATTAACTTATACTAAGTGGACCATATATGTGTTTTCTCTAGATTCTGAGTTGATTGGTTGTGTTTTTAAGTGAGCTCTCAGTTTGAAGTGAATTAGTGGGTTTCTATATACCAAATTACAATATAACAAATTGCACTATTCAATTAAACTTCTCAGGCCACATTAAAGCAGTGACTTTAAAGCAAAATAATTGAGTTTTTCTTCTTTTTTTCATAACTTAAAGAGAGCTAAGCCATTCAAACCTCCCAAGCTTAATTTTCGTTTAAATCATATTCCTCTCAATTCTACCCATATACATTGTGTTATTTATTCCTTTGTTATCATGGACTTATGTAGTGAGTGTTCTTCGGATCTCCCTACACATGGAGATTTTGTTACATGTTTTGGATGTGATAGTAGGTTGCACTTCCAATGTCCTCTAATATCAGAACGATCGTATAGAACAATGTCTAATAAAAAAAAAAGAATGGAGATGCTCTGCGTGCAGAGAAAAATAGCCAACTCGAATGCATCAGGAAATACGATTTCTCCAGCAAAAACACCCTCTCAACCAGCATCGAAACGAACTCGAAGTACTTCCACTTTAGACGTAAACAACAAGCAGGACGTAGGATGGAGGTGCAATGCCCAGATCTTGCAAGAGATGAGGGCAATGAGGAGGGAAATGGCCGATATAAAAACAAGCTGTGATTTTGTTGCCAACAAGTATTTGATTTGATTTTTATTTGATCATATTTCAAAAGTTTAACAATATTAGTTGTGTTACCCACGAAGCTTTTGCTTATCTGTAGGTGGTTGAAGTTACAAAGTATTTGAATAGATTGGATTTGAATATTAAACATATTTATATTAATATTAAAGAAAAAATAATATAGAAATTCATTAGTGGTTTAGTTTAAAAAAAGATACATAACAAATTTTTAATTTACTTTTATCAGTGCATGGTGTTTGAAATTTAATTTAAATAGAAAAATTTTAATTTTTTTTTACGTTTTTTAAAGTCACGAATATTTTTAAGATTTGTAGGACGTTGGTTCATAATTGATGGTATCGTATAGTTAAGTTGTCGTTTTAAATAGTTGATAGATAGATAGATAGATAGACAGATAGATAGATAGATAGATAGATAGATAGATAGATAGATAGATAGATAGATAGATAGATAGATAGATAGATAGATAGATAGATAGATAGATAGATAGATAGATAGATAGATAGATAGATAGATAGATAGATAGATAGATAGATAGATAGATAGATAGATAGATAGATAGATAGATAGATAGATAGATAGATAGATAGATAGATAGATAGATAGATAGATAGATAGATAGATAGATAGATAGATAGATAGATAGATAGATAGATAGATAGATAGATAGATAGATAGATAGATAGATAGATAGATAGATAGATAGATAGATAGATAGATAGATAGATAGATAGATAGATAGATAGATAGATAGATAGATAGATAGATAGATAGATAGATAGATAGATAGATAGATAGATAGATAGATAGATAGATAGATAGATAGATAGATAGATAGATAGATAAATAGATAGGTAAACAGATCGATAGATAAATGGATAGATAGATAGATTGAAGGATAGACAGATAGAAAAGTAGAAAGGCAAACAGATGTATTGATTGTTTTGTTGATAGATAAATAAATATCTGCTTTCCCTCAGTCTTTTCAACGTGAAACTGATTGCAAGGAGCAGTGCTCATTGCTTGACTTTAGCACTCCATTCTTCTCTCTCTTCATCAATAATAGTTGATAGTAGTACCTGCGGCGTGTTGGTTTGTTTTTTACGGATACTACATCTTCCGAGGATTTGACAAAACCTCTAAGAGTAGTTTTTGTTTATGAAAAGTGCTTTCTCAAATAAGCATCGCTGACAATACTAGCATATAGGAATGCTTGAGAGTTGTAAGTCACTCAGCCCTTGCTTGTTGAGAAAAAAATATGGGACATTTTCTTCTATGGGTATAAGACATCTGTATAGTTTCTTATCTGTGCTTCAATGTTAGAACGTAAGATGAACTAAATACATTACATTCTCTCGGCGGAATAAGATCCATCGCTGCATCTACTTCCATAGGAAAAGAAACCAACACACCAAGGAAAAAGCTGAAAAAACAAGCTTGTGCTAAATCAACTAAACTTGGAGTACTTCCTTTGTAAACATTTCAGACAAAATATGGCGGAATAAAAATTTAGTTTTTGAGAATGTGAATGCGTGTTCCGAAGAAATGTTACAACCAAAACCATATGACACTCTTTGGTTGGCATTAAAGTTTATTGGCATTTACGATGTTCCAGGATGGAAAGACTACATGCACTCAATAACAAGGGGCTTGCTTAATTCAAAAACTAAAATCATTCCTCTTCCGGTTATAAACTCTCCACCGTCCGAATATAAAACACTTTACACTGCATTGCACTATGCTGGCAGTTTGTGTTGCAAAATTTTACCAAAAATGCCTGGTGGTAACATTTGACCAGCCTCTTTTTATACAAAGTAAAGAAATCATTGCCGCAGCTTCATTTGAGTCCCGTCTATCAAAATGTGTATTCAGTTTTATGGATTTCACCTGTTATTGTCCTAAATTGTTCCAATAGATTTTGTGATAAGAGGAAGTGGCCTGCAAGAGTTAATGAGGACTATATACGCCCCGGTTTCTGTTGAAAAGATGCTGCAAGAAAAAGAGTTTGCTAAAGCAGTTCGTGTTTTAATAATAATAATGGAACAAGTCGACATATGTAAGCCAATATGAATTAGAGGAACTACAAAGTCTCATGAAAAATGTTCTTTATGAGTCTCCTTTGTTATGTGCATTAAAACAAACCTCATATGATCCAATAGTGAGAAACTACAAACAAATCTTAACAAACTCAAATCTATTGGACCAACAGCAGCCTCATGGATTCAGTTGTTTAATATGAATTTGATAATATTCACATTATGATATTCACGCTTAGCGGTCTTGCGATTGGAATGCCCATATTAACTGTGTGAAGAATATGATTCTATATTTCCATGCCGCCGGACACTTTTCGTACGCCAAATCATGTCACCTTTAGTTGATAATTCATCTGCGTTTTGTGATGACCCAGATGAATTTAAAAACTTTGTGCAAGAGGGTTACTTTGCTATGAGAAGAACTGGCCGATTTTGGACAGAGTTGTGGTCGGACCAGACGATTGAAGAAACTCAACAAGGCGTGAAATCACTGATAGTGTACTTAGCAAATGGGTTTTAGGGCTGACTGCTTCTCATAAAATTTTCTCATCACTCGAAGAATTCACTGGCGTTCTTTTTTGTACTAGTGAGCAACATGAAAATTTTGGGGAGGCACGTAAAATTAGAGATAAAGCAGACACTGCAAAGCTGTCAAATTGGTTCCAAATTCATCCTTCATTTCCAGTAACAAATGAAATCATGTCAATAGCGAGTGGAATCGTTGGAGATGATAAAGTAACTTGCTACAGTGCTTATTCCCTAGGCATGCAGGCAATATGCCAAAAAGTGGACTAACGGGTTTCAGATGTAAGAAGGGACATACAAATTGAATACTACATTTTTGTGTACATTATGAGCTTTAATTTTCTGCAACAAAATTTTTTGATACGACAAATAGTTTTCGAGATAAACGTGAAAAGCTGAAACAATTCCGTTTTTCTCTTAACTTCCGCTAGAGCTCATGTTGGATTCTTGGGGACTTTTTTTTTGATCATCACCAGACATCTCTTAGTAAGTGAGCCAATTATCAAAACTATTGGATTTTTTTTTAAAGGTGAAAATCTTTATTAACTGGACTATATTCCGCCGGTTGTTCAAGCACCCATTTGACGTATTTACGACGTAGTGAATTTTCAGCTGGCTTCAGTTGTTGTGTGAGCTGGACTTTATATTAATATAAATGTCCATCAAAATGCAAAATACGCCATAATGTAAACGTTCCTAATTCTCTAATTCCTCCTAGTTCTTGAAAACGACGAGAAATCGACGCATTCGGGTATTCGGCAAAACTTTCACTTACAGCAATGATGTTTTCAGTGGTATGAGCGAAACGAAGATGCAAAGGCCTTACAGTATCTGTAACCAATCCAGTATCTTCAAATTTCTTCCTAATTTTATAATTGCTTGTGTAGCTGGACAGTCATTAAACCATAATATCCTCTTAAAGCTCTATACGTGGCTGTGGTCACAGAATCACCATTTTTGTAATAGGTTTTAACTATGTGTATGAGTTGAGTTTACTTTTTCGTAAATGTCAGACTTTCAACTGAAAAAACAAATTTGTTTAACAGCTTAGTTTGACACATATCGAGTTTCAGCACTTTGCTTTTCAAACCCCAAAATGGATAATCCTTTATTTGAAAAGTATTTTTATTAATTCGATAATATGTTCCTTAAAATGAATGTATGCTCCATCACCAATATTTATTGGATTAGATGTGTCTATCGACCTGAGTTTTCTTTTTATGTTAAATTTAACTTTTACCTATTAGTTGCAAAACATCTACAAAAACAGAAGCATATTTAATATTGGTTATCCACTTATATGATTTAACTTATCTTCAAGAAAATTATTCAAAATTCCCAAACCGGAAAAGGAAAACAAATTTACACGATCTTTAATTTTGACTTTATTTTACTTGATTTTTGGAACCTATAGCTGGATTAATTAAAAAAAAAAAAAAAAAGACTGCGCTGGGGCACACTGTAAAAACTATCCATTTTGTTTGCTGTTTAAAATGATTTGTTTGTATGCCTTACACTCCGAAGGATACATGAGTCCGATTTAAAACAATATAAACTTGTTGCCTATGTTTGATTTTATTTTATTTATGGCTTTATTTTCGGTCTTTAAGATTGCAATTTTGTCCCTTGTGTGCTCTTTTGATCTATTTCATTATTAAATTATTTATTTTTCAGATACACTGGGAATTTACATGGTGGTGATATAACAACAATATTTTCTCTTTGTTCTCATTGGCTTTGCTATGCGAACAGTGCAGTCAATCCTGTTATCTATAATTTTATGAGTGGTAAGTAATTTTATTTAAATATTGCAACTTAATTAGTTCATTCATTAATAAATAAAATAATTATGATCTACTTATCCTAGCCTATTTCACCAACTTACCAAGTATTTTTATCAATTAATTACGTATATTTTTTATCTCACGTGTGTAGATCGTGGTGATGTTAATAGGACATCACGATCAAGTGACTTATAACTTCTTTCTTTGGTAATATTTAAATGAATAAGTATTCGTCAATAAACCACCAACAGTTTAAGATCCAGGGGAATCTGCTGAATTTGTTCTTTTAATTAATGGATTGTCGAACGAGTTTTCACGATATCTTGATCTTTACTAATTGTTGTGTTTCCTTTAAATTCTTGGATGTCTATGATTGGATTTTTTCACATCATAATGCATTTCAGTACTGTATATCATTAAGTTCTGAACAAAAGCTAAATGTAACTTCTTCGTTAAAAAATTTTAACTTTAAGAGTATCGTGAACTGGTCCGGTGTAATGGCTTGTAATAACTTTAATTTATGGGTTGTGAGATTTGATAATATTTTAAATAACTGTCTTAAGTGACGTGTTAACAAGCAAAATTGCCGGTATATGGGACGACACTAACCCACGCGAGGTTCAGGTGATAATATATAATGAAAAGTTACCGTTTGGTGTGGATTTTGGGCCGGCGCGCCGGCGCGGCGGCGCGTCGGTGCAATTGGGCTGTACTTCTTTGAAAACGACGTTAGCGAGGCGGTCACCGTCTACAGCTAGCCCTGCATGACTATGATAACTAATTTCTTATGGCCCAAATTGAACCATATGAACCTAGATGACATTTAGTTCCAGCAGGACAGACGGCGGCGCTACGTGCCACACAGCAAACGCCACGATTGACATTTTGCAAGAACGATTTGAGGGTAAAGTTATCTCTAGCAACGGTTATGTGAATTGCCAACCAAGGTCATGCGATTTGACTCCGCTAGACTTTATTCTGTGGGGTTTCTTGAAGTCGCATGTCTATGCAAATAAACCACAATCGATCGATGCCCTAAAGGTCATTAAAAATTTGACCACTCGGATCCGTGCCACCGTAAGAAGCAGAGGCGGGCATTTGAATAATGTCATATTCCACACTTAATGGCATACATGCGCCTCTCAAATAAAAAAATAATTTTGTTAATACCTCATACACTGCTTGTTTTATTCCATTTCAACGTCAACATTTTGATAAATCGGACCCAATACAATTACTTCTTCATGCGATAAAGGAGTTGTTTCACTTTTATGTAAAGTTTCGTTTTAGCATGGGTTTGTTTAATTTCAATCAAAAGATTGGTAGAATCCCTGAAAGAATACATAGAAAACTGACAAACATATGATTTACGTTGTTTTAGGTTTAAAAATATAATAATGAACAATAACGAGACATGAAAGTTCAAAATGTATTGGATTTATATGAGGTAGACTTACATACAGTATATGTAATATTAATAATAATTTTTCCAAGGGACACGATTATGATGGGGAAGACGAAGTAAATCTGATCTGATTTTTGACTAATTTCTTAGTGTTGGGTGTTTAAAATATTCTTGAAGAAAATAGAATGTTTAATGTTAATATTCTCCCTACCTGACTTTTTGTTTTGATTGATTTGTTTATTTGTATTCGTTATCTTTAGTGTTCTTCCTTTTGTTTTGTGGATGTTAATGTTCTATTACTACATGCATTCTTTGGTTGGCGCCTGTTTGGCTGGATTATTCTTGCTTTATAGCATTTCGTAGGTATCTGTATACGTCATTGCAAGCAAAGATTTTGAAATTTACTGGCTTTGATTGCAGAAAGCAGTATTTCTTATAAAGTAAAATGTTTCCTTTCAGAAAACAATGTTTTTTTTAATATAAGTTAAGTGGGTGTTAGTAAAACTAACAATTTAAGGCATATGCCTTCACATACATGTATTTGACTTCGATGCAATTAATTGTAGCTTTTTTGTTTAAAATTAATTGTGAAAAGGCCAACATTTTTAAATATTTTTTACTAAGATTTCTTTTTTAAATGTCTGTACCTATGAAGAGTCACAATTGAAACAAGGATATTCGTAAATGTAACAGAAAAGTTAAACATTATTCAATCGTTTTGCTTTCGTCAAGTTGGCACTACCCCCTTTCTTTTTACAACTATTATTCAGTCAATTACATACTTACTTTTCCTAATTTCACAAAGTTTAATGCTAACCTAGCACTACATACCAGTTTTTCTTTCAATCGTAGAGCTACAGATTAATTTTTGCCCTAACTAATTTAAAACAAAACGGTTATAATTACGTGCATACTCAGTGTTTAAAATTATGAAAAGTCCACTGTTAAAACTGTGCTATTTCTGCAGGGGGTGATTTGGATGTGATTAGAGAGGATTGTTGAGGATTTCAATTGTTGATTTCAATTCAATTGAGGCAAACAATAGAAAATCAACTTGAATCTCTTGTCTTTTCATGACAAGAATTACTCTTGGAGGATTTGTCAATTCCTCGCAAGAGGCAGTATCCGCGAAAATTAATTTTTTTTTAAATTAAGGTGGCACAGGCAGGGATTGAACCCAAAACCCCTTGCATGACAGTCCAACGATTTTTTTTTTAAATTCATTTTTATTAGTTTATTCTTAAACCTATCTTAAAGCTAGACAAAAACTCATAAAACTAGCCTAGTTATCCATAACTTACAACTAACCAAATGGTCCCATACGGACACTCTAAGTTAAACTATGACACTTACTTCTAATGCCTTTCGGCCCTAAGATCTATTTTACTTCAATTTAAATTTTATTTATTTTTGTATTTATTAGAAAATTTTGAAAAAAAAAACTAATATCAAGATCCTTTTTTATTTTTACTTAAAAACTACTTAAAATAAGGTCCTTAATATAAAACTTAAAACTTACTTAAACTACCTATTCTACCTATAAACTACTTAAAACTAGAACAACCACAGCAGCAAATCTAACTATCTATCATTTTTGTTTTTCTATTTTGTTGTCTTTTTTAAAAAAATTTTTGTTATTCCATGTTTTATTTTTTAATGTTTTCTTTTCGTATTTTTCTTCTATTTCTTTTTGTGCCATCATGCCTATTCTACATAAAACTAATCCCTAAAACTATAAAACAAGTGTGTAAGCCGGCTAAGGCTTAAAACTCATCCCTACTACCCATTATCAAGTGCCGATTGAAGCCACCAAAAGTGGTTCTCCTGCTTCACCCTATCAGTTCGGTCCCGTTCGGACACAGCCCTACTGAACCGAAGGAGCTCTGCTCCGCCTTGTGCCATGACGTCCCGATTGTACGGGAGTCGCCTATCGACGGTTCTTCGTCTGACGTGGTAGATTAGCGGAACTGCCAATCTATCCTGTATCAGACGGACCGCATCTGTCTAAAAAGAGGAATGCCTCTGGTGGAATGAAGCCGCTCAAGCGTGCACTTTCGGATAGAACGCCCCGAAAATTAAATTTGTTGGTCGAAGACATAGCTCTTGCAATGTGACCTTGAACGAGGTTTATCACGAAATTGTCAATTCTGTTGATTCGAGACCCGATGTATAGGACCTCGTTGGAATAGTAATGCACATAAGAAGATTCGGCTGTTCGATATAAGCCGGTACAGCGTCGTTAACACTGCCGCGTTAAATTACACAGGACAACCATAAACGATCATTGCGCGTATGAGGGCCATGTAGCAAATTACCTTCACTCTGGGGTCAAGTCGACTGCTAAAAACGAGCCGTTTCGTCAGAGCGATGGCTTCTCTGGCCCTGGTCAGAGCAGCATTTATATGTCTGTCGAAATATAAATACGGATCTAACCAGATACCGAGGTACTTCACTACACTTTTGCTCGCCAATGGCTGCCCGAGAAGATCAACGATGACCATCTTGCGCCAATTCTTGCACGTATCCCTCGTGGCCCTAGCCAACGGAGTCAGGATCAGAATTGTCTCCGCCTTCTGGACATTTATTTTCAGTTTCCAGTCGTCGCAATATCGCTGAATCTTGTCGAAATCACCCTGCAAGAGAATTCAAATAACCTCAACCTTTTGGGCAGTTCTGTACGCAATAGATCGTCGGCGTACGCAATTGCCTTTATAAGACTACCTATCAAATCGCTGGTAAATGCTGAAGAGAATCGGCGAATTCACCGCTCCCTGTTGAAGACCATTTTTAATTGAGGATGTTGTGGTAGAAGTTACATTGCCACTTTTGACAACAAACTTTCTACCGTTAAGCATATCATAAAGTATATACAACAATGGCTACTAAAGACTCTCTAACCATACCGTGTCAAAGGCCTTTTCCAAATCAACCAGAACAGCACCTGTGCATTGTAGTTTTGATTTATTGCATTGGATATCAGAAACGAGTCCAAACAAAAAAACAGTCCAACAGTTAGAGGATTTAAAACTATGAGCCCTACCTACCTCATTTACAAATTTAACTGTCACATGTTATTTACTTAAAAAATAAACAAAATAAAAACAATAATACATTTTCACTTTAATTCGTTTATTTTGATTTTTGCTTAACATCAACCGTACGAAAACTTTGGTCAGTTGTATTCAAAATCCTTCCCCATCAAATCCCAAACCGGTGAATTTGCATACTAGCTTTAACATTTCCATCTTCGTTCGTAAATAATAATTTCATATTTATAAGAGGTAACGGTAGTAGAAAATCAGTCATGAAGGGCATATTTTTTTACAATTGGCATATATGTACAAAAGCATGGTGGTGCCCATGTCTAATATTCTCTTAACGTTGCGTTCCCTTAAATAGTTTACAACAATGTAATATGACAAAAAAAAACGTTAGGTTAGCCACAGTAACGTGTACATAAAATGTATATTTTAAAACTTTCGTTTATGATTCTATTTTTATAGTCTGCAGAATTTAAATATTTCTTTAACATATTGTTAGGCAAGAGGACAACTTGATTTTGCCAAAAAAATCTCTACCAAAGGCATTCCTCCTTATTTCCATAAGAATTGGACATCTTTAAAAAAGTGTATTGCATCTTCCCTTTCATTTAGATATTGTCAGTATGTTATTTAGTTTCTTATTTGTCAATATTTTAGCTCTGACAACGCTTTTTCAATTTAACTCTATTTTTACTGTATGTTTTTTTGTTTTCATTCTGTCAATATTTGCAGATTTAACAAGGAAATTTAATTAAAGGACCATTGGTTGAGTTGCAACATAGCTTCTTTAAATACTATTTCTAAGTATAATTCCGTATGAGAAATTTGAAGTTTACAAATTGTTAAAATGTCGACTTAAATTACATTGATAGATAAAAAAGACGGAATTTTAATATACAGTTTGCCAAAATGTGGGTCATCTTGGTAAAAATGGCTACTAGCTTCTCTTTTTTATGATTATTTTGTTGAATTATGTCTTATTTTAATTTTAGGAAGTTCGAAAAGTATGCAATCAATAATTGCATTTCAAGCTGTTTATTGTTTCGGGACATTTGTGTGGTATTGTCGGTTGATTTTTTTCAAAGGGTAATTCGAGGATTTTTTCATTAGTTGAGACTTTTTCGAAAAATTTGGTAATATATTCCCAAATCCAGATTAATTTCGAAAGTTCAAACGAAAAATTAATGAAAAGTGCCGATATACTTACAATGAAAGAAAACAGGTACGTTTTGTAAATATTAAAGGTACCATAATTCATTATTAACTTCCCATAGGAAGTTATTGTAATGGATCCCATTTGTCAAATTGAAAATTTTGAAATTTCTCGACGTTTCAACTCTCAAACCAGAAGAGATATCGACTCTTTTGGTTAACAGTAAATTTATCACGAACCAATAACGCAAGAGACTTAAATTAAATTTTATATTTATATTGCAACGTGATACCAACCCAGTATAATTTTGATACGTTTTACGAATCGAAAATGATTTTATCTCCAAAACAGTTTTGTGCAATAAAATATAAAGTTTTTGATATCTGGTAAAATTTTGAGAAAAATCGAATTGACACTTTTTACTTTACATTACTCAAAGTTCGTAAAAATTGAATTTCGACTCAAATTTCTTTTCAAAAGCTTGAAATTATGGCTTCAAACCACTTTTTTTTAAATATTGTTGTCAACATTCAGTAAAATTTTGAGAAAAATCTAATCGACGCAACAGTTTTTTACAAAAAATAAAAACCAAAAAAAAAAAACAATACTAGAACTTGGTAAAAATTTACTTTCGATTTAAATAGCTTTTCAGAAACTAGAAATATTGTCTTCAAACTTTTTTAATTTCATGGAAAATATTGTTTTCGATATTCATTAGTTAATTTATAAAAATCCAACAGTCCGATTTTCCATAACAAAATAAAATCTACAAAAAATAGTACGCAAATTTGATAAAATTTATGTTCGGTTCTTGATATCTCTCAAATTAATTGCTTTCTATTTGTTTGTGTATTTGAGTAACCAATTCACGAATTTACATTCAACAGATTCCAAATTAAGTACATATATAATACAATTCAATTTATATATACATAGTATACATAAAGCTAAAAATTGAAAAAATTAATTAAATAAAGTGAATACTCGACTTTCAAATAAGTTTATGGACCCCTTAATCTCTTTTAAGAAAAAATACCCGATTTTTACATATTGTTTTTGACCAAGTAGATATGAAGGAAACCATTGAAGTAGCGGTCCATGGATGTCAAAGGCTTGAAGTTATTTTAAGAGTGTAAATTAGTCCTACTAAGCTTTTACAAATTCTGTATAAATATAATGAACTTGTTATTGATTGTATAGAATATTAATGACAAAATTTGTGAATTCTATTAGATAAGAATTAGTAGACCTGCCTTTCCAAAACCTATGTTGATATTTCCTTTCATGTTGCCGTATGATAGGTTAAATTGATCTTGAACAAGGCTATCTAAAAGTTTTGGAACAACAGGTAGGTTAGTTATTGGTCTATAGTTCGTCATAAGTTTTTTGATCCCGATTTAAAAATAGGATCAATGATTAAGACTTTCCACTCATTCAGGAAAATACCATTGGAAATTGATTCATTGAAATCAATCTTAATCTTATCTGCAGTTTTTTTAGGTTTAAGTTTAAGCAAAGCATCTTCAATATCAGTTAAGTCAAGTGATGTACCAGAACAATCAAAAATAGAAGGCAAATAATTAATATATTGATAATTTATTGTTGAAGATGTAGAAGAGTTATAAATATTTTCAAAAAAACTACCCCCACAAATCTACAATCATTTTCGGATCACTAGTTTTATTATTACCAAAAACATAGTTGTTGGAAATCCAGTAGTACTTCATTTAGTATTTTTAAATTTCCAAAAGAATGTTGGAGATATATTTATATATCATTACAATATATAATTATAATAAATTACAATAAAGGAATTTTAAAAGAAAAACAAATTCTTTCCTGAGACGAGAAAAAACTGCATAAGAATCATTCATCCAATTTATAAAAATTTAAGAAATTCTACTAAAATTGGTAAAAATTTGTTTTCGACTAAAAATCTATTTAACAAAACTAGATTTTAAAACTAAACTATTTCTTGATATGAAAAATATTGTTGGTAATTTTAAATTTTTAAAGAATAATTCAACTGACAACTTTTTTAATCCAACACGAAAACCTCCAAACTTTTAAGCAAGACAAATCGACAGTTGGGATGGGAAGTTATCAGTATGGGTCGCATCCTAGCTTTTTTTTTATTTGATTTGATATGAAACAGAATTAATTTTATAATATACCTAATTTTTAAAGACATTAATTTTCAGTCTCCTTTTTCCTCTTTGTTTTTATAAATAGGCAGTTATTTTTTATTTTTTTTAATTACAATACTTTTATTTTTAGGTAAATTTCGACGAGAATTCCGCAATGCTCTTGATATGTGCCGTTGTGGTCGCTTCGGTATTGAAGATCGCTCATTTAATCAAAGTAACCCCTTATCTAGGCACCACAATATTAGTCCCAGTATGAGAAGCAATTACAACCTGACGAGTGTAAGAGACATCACTTTGACAAGAGAAAGTTCTCGGCAGGTATGAATACCTAATAGTAATTCAAATTTGTACAATTTTACATATACATATACATTTTATCTTTTATTAAAATAGACAATGCAAACAACATTTGTAGAGAACAATGGTTATGGTCATTCAACTGTCACCCCAATGCTAAGCTCCATTAAAAATCTATAACTCGAACGATTACGTGTTTCGTGGTCAAAAACTGTCCCCTCAAGAGACTGTTACATTTCACCCAATTGTAAGGATCTAGTGGAATAAATTGTATTGAATGAAAGGATAGTTATAACGATCAGGAAAATGAATTAGAAAAAGTTTAAAACTTCTAAAATTGTATACTTAATTTTAAAGGATGTTAAAAACTGTATAGCTTCAAATATTCTTCTCAAATTAAAAAAAGGAAGAAAACAATTGATTAGAGAGAGGACAAGGTTGGAATGGACTTAAAGAGTTTATAGCCGTTTTGACAAGTGATCTTTCTACATATCTCTTTAAACATGATTAAACAAATTTATTGTATTATATATTTATGCGAGCTTATCGAGTTCTGTATAATCAAAGTTTTGACAACACACAATTTTGAAATACAGTATTTTAAATACAGTTTTTATGTATTTATTATTCCAATTTTGCACCACTTGGAAACTCATTTTTACTGAAGATATTGGTAAAAACATCGTTATTTTTAGAAAGTTAGAAATTTTACATCTAATTGTTTTTCCTAGCAAAATGGTTAAAAGTGTACAGTTTTTTAATCAAGTTTTTTGGCAAATATGTACCTTTTGGTAATTGCTAACATTACAAACTTATTATGCGATACACTTTTTTGTAAGGTTCCTAAAGTCTTTGAGTTTAAGTGGAGCCGGAAAGTATAATGCCGAAACGTAATACCCTTTACTTATATTTTTTAAGGATATCTCATCTCAAATATGCACCAAATAGTTTATTTTGTAAGTTTCATTTTGTAGTCTATTTAATTATTATCTTTCAATTTAAAAAGTAAAATGATCGTGACGACTACCATGAGTGAAGAAATAAGAGATTTACCACAAGGTCACACTGATACTCAATAATATTTGTGTTGATCACCAGGGGTAACGTTTCATCATAATACAAATCATCATGTTTGGCAAGATTTATATACATATATGATTTGACAAACATTTTAAATGTCAATTACTTTATTATCAGCATACACATATTAATCAATTCTTCTAGAAAACTCCGTTTAAACTTTAAATCTACATGAATTGAAATAAAATGCATTTTTTTCCGTCACACAAACAACAATACTTTTTTTAAAGGATTTGTTTATTTTGCCTTACAATTTGAAATATGACCCTTTAAATATCATAAGGACAATCAAAAATGGGGTTCTTAAGGCTATGTACGTTAAAACACGATGCAATGTGCGATACAATTTATATCATTTTAGTATCTTGCATAATTTCTGGAAATTCTCAATACTTCATTTCATTTGATTGTACATACTTCCATATATATTCGTATATGAAGTTTTGAAAAGTCTTAAGCCTTACGCTTTTTAAAAATACGTTACGAAACTAATCTTAAGTGCAAATCCAAAATTAGATTTTAAATGTCTGCTCAAATTTTATAAAATACCCGTTTTCAACATTATTTTTATATTTTTCCAATATATTTAAAAAACTTAATGTTGTAGGCTTATTGTTCAGAGATATTTACCAATATCTTTGGTAAATACGCTGTCAATTGGTTCAAAGTTGGAATTAAGCTTTATTAGCCAGAATCGAATTAAAAAAAAAACAGTTCATGCCTCTACATGGAAGGTTAAATGACGATTTGATTGGACTATTGCCTTTAAAGTTGTAAAATTGCTTTCACTTATCTTAAAAACTAACATATTTTGAAATTTGATTTTCTGAATTTCATTAATAATTGAAATAAGGAACAGTATTTAGTGAAAAATTTGATAAACATTTTTTGAGTCGAAAAAATATGTGTTTTACAAAAAAACTTTATTTAAAGAGATCACTAAATAATGAATTGTTGGCTTTAAAAAAAGTTGCATCACAGCAAAGTTACCGCTGTTTGTTTAGTCTTGCCCTTTCCTTTTAATCTTTGTGTGGCTGAGTTTATGTGCCCCAGCATTATGTTACCCAGTAAGACCAATTCTCTGTTCTAGTATTCAGACCGAAGTTAATGTTATATTAATTTGTTGTTACTGTTGCTTTTACAAACTTTTTTCTTATCGCATTTCCGTGATCGATATAACTAAACTCCAAGTCAGATTAATGTAAGTTAATATAAATTAGAATCTTATTTTATAATAATAAAAAAAAAACTGATACTTTTAATTAATTTTTTAAAAGTCTTTATATTTTTTGAAAGAAGAGGAGACTATCTTTGTACATTACTGAGTCTTTCACATCAATGGAGAAGACCTTTTATTGTCACCCAAACAATGGATTTTTAAAGAGGTAAGGATTGGGTAACAAGCAACCACATCCTAAACAGTAGGAAAGATGTTCAACGTATACATAGTGTAAGACGTGATATGCGAAATTACATAAACGCTTTGCCCCCATGTAACAGAAGAACCCGCAAACAGGATAACTAAAGATCTCACTGTTGTTCAAATGTATAAACAACACCCGGTGAAAGGTGCACCGTGCGCTGCTGATTTCGGATCAGTAGATTAAGTAAGTTAAGTTTTACGCAGTTATGTATTGGTAAGGGATGAAAAACATCTGACTCGGATCTCTATGAATCCATTTTGCTCCCCAGTAATTAATAAGGATTGAGTAA
The DNA here is from genome assembly GCF_945859685.1 of Eupeodes corollae. NCBI lineage: Eukaryota > Metazoa > Arthropoda > Insecta > Diptera > Syrphidae > Eupeodes > Eupeodes corollae. The sequence goes on along the minus strand of NC_079149.1, from coordinate 75,409,887 downwards.
GGTGTTTGATAGAGTCAGGAAGTGTATATCTTGAATAACAACTAAAAGAAGTAAAAGCATGTACAATGTACATACATGTTTTATTTTGGGTGTAGATATGTAAGACGAGTGTATTGTAACTGCATTTATTAACTAATTTTGCTAGTTGTTGATGGAAGTGACCTTTTTTGCTAAACTTAAAAAATTAGAAAAATAAATGCATTAAAATCCAAATAAAAGAATTCTTCAATGTACTCAAGCGCATTGATACATTCCACATATTTTTGTTGTCCCAAAGCTTAGAGCATTGCTTTGATGACAGTATGTTATGGGTGACACCGAGTGCATTTAAGAGTTATTATAGTCGGTATCCCTAGAATGATATTCCAGTTTCTATCAGACTCAAATCCTTAATTTGTTATCTTATAAACACTTATTTATTTAAAATTCCCCTTAAAGTTATTTATTTTTAAATCACATATATCTTTATTTTTATTTTTAGTTGTAATTTTTAAACGCTTCCTTTGAAAATCCAAAATAAACTGTGTTTAATTTAAGAGTAATATCTTTAATTGTTGAATTGAATAAACAAATAAATAAAATTAATATCATAAAAACAAAATGTATAAAGAAACAATAGAGCTGTATAGATTATAAAGTTAAATTGACAACACAAAACTTAAGAATAGATTTAATACAAAGTTTGAATAAGGAAGAGACAGACCAGTTCAAAAGAAGTCATAAACAACTTACACAATAATTCGTCAAGCCAATTTTTAACTTCAACAAAATAAATATTTATTTTTTAACAATATTAATAATTTCTTAAAGATATATTCCAGTCTTAATATAGAAAAATACATATTGTAGGTATAGGGATACTTAAAAACTCTGTCAACAAAAATGCAACAATATAAAGAAAAAAAAAGCAAATAGAGAACGTATAAAAGAAATTGAAGAAAAAATTGATAGAATTATATCAGATAAAACAGAAAAAGAAAACTTAAAATAAATTTTAACGACCAATAAGGATTAATTGATTTCAAAAACAGATTTAATAAAGCCGTAAGACAAATTATGAAAGCATTAACAATAATTACATTTAATGAAGCTATACAAACAGTTACTAAAGTTAAAGTTTATTCTCAACAGAACAAATTATGCAATGCAGAGCAAATAAAAGAATAGATATCAATATAAGAATAGTAATTCGGAACTTAAGTTTACGAATAGTACTATAGATACACCAATAAAAATACACAGTACAATAACAATAGTTATTGCATTGAGACAGAATTATTGCAAGAAGATACCATAATACCCACACAAATTTTTTTAGCATTATAAAAAAAACTATTTTTAAAAAAATCTTTAAACATTTTTAACGAATATATGGTAAAAGTAACATTATTACCAAAAAGCTACAATTAATTGCATCGATACATTTTCGAATATCCTTGTTTTATGCCTGGACTCACGGTGGCACTACATACTTCCTTTAAAAAAAATGGAATTTATTTCTTTCCATAAATTATTTACAATAAATAATCATCAACTAATTGCTTACATAGTTTTAACAAAATCAAAAAGTGTAGTGGTAACATTTTTTTTTAAATCGTTGAGCTACACATTTTTTTCCACAAATAATTTACAACAAAAAAGATACAATTAACTGCATATTCAGTTTCTTATTTTTCGAAAAATGTAGTGCTGACTTGACAGTTCTGGAAGATACCATAGTACCAACACAAACTTTGTTAGTATTACAGACATATATCAAAAAAAAATCTTTAAGAAAAATTTAGAAACTAAAATGTTATACCTATACACATATAATACTTCAGATTTGTAAATGGGTGTCAATTCTATTTGTGAAGGTAATTTACTAACTCAAGATACAAAATTTAGATCTTCAATTTCACGTCGTCAAGGGATAAATAAATACAGCTAGCATACCTACAGATGATTCCAACTTTGGTTTACAAACGGTTTTGTAAAACGCAGGAAGAGAAGGCCACTTTATCGTAAGCGACATTTTAAATAAAAAAATTGCTAATAACTCATAGAGCTTTGAAGGCTATTATCATTTCTTAACTTAAGTTTAATTAATAATTTCCAATACCTATCGACTATGGGTACAAGTTGTTTCAAGGACCAGCAGTAAGCTTTTGATTTGTCGTTTACGATAAAATTTATTTTGGCGCTTAAGATAAATTTGCGGGAGGGCTCGATATAGAGAAATCACGGACCACAGACAATTAATCAATTTATTTACAAACCCACCATCTACTATAATAAAAATACGTCTTTATCATTAATAAATCTGCCATTTTTACTAGAACTGTACAGAAAAATACCAAAAAGAAAAAAAATTGTACAAAAGTCTTTGAGTAGATTTTGAACACTTGCTAGCACTTAGCAGCAGCACAAACTGTTGTTGTAAAATTTAGCTAAAAATCTATCAAAAAGCAAACTGAAATTTAAGAATAGAATATTTAATATAAACAGTGCAGTTATTAAAAGATGAAATAGTAAATTACTTAATAATATGCTGCAAGAAAAAATAGAAGATGCTTTAGATATATGAAATATTATTTTAATCCTTAAAACAAATAACAGTAAAGTAAGAAATACAATGAATAGAAAAATATCATCGTTCAAAACGATGTGAGTATATTGGTATCAGAAGATGTCCCAATAAGTGAGAACAAAGATATATTTGATACATTTCTACAAATATTGGTACAATGCAACATCAAACAATTAAAATTAAAAATGGTCATATTTGTAATTCTTTTGCTGTCAAACAGGATAACGATATCAAGAATTTTGTCCATGTCTACAAATTATTGTTAAATTCAAAAGCACTCTACATAAAGATATAAATCCTTCGAACGTATCAAAAACCCATTTGTTAAAATTGTTGTATTTGTAATGTGGACGAATTCAACGACAAAAACTGACGTGCTTTCACGTCCCGGACCCGTAGCGCCAATCTGTTGTGGACGAATTCAACGAGAAAAACTGACGTGCTTTCACGCATACATAGAATCAATTACTAAGTTTTTTTGGGAAATTTCATAAATTAGGGGAGAAATGACACGCACACTAAGAATTCCGTTTTAGCTTGTAGGTAAGATTGAGGTATAGGTGCTGATATTGAAATCAAATAAATTTGGATGAGAATGGAATGAGGTTCGCGGAGGCAGGTGATGGATATTATTCCTAAAAGAAATCGAGTTATAGAAAGAGGTGCAGTCAAGTCAACAACTTGGTAGTCAATATGGAAACTGCAGTAGTCATAATGACAACTTTGGTTAAAAGAAATTGAAACTACGATAATCAATGTGAAAACTGCAGTAGTCAATATGACAACTGCGGTAGTCAATATGAATTTTTTTTTGAAAACTGAAATATGTATATATATATATTGGCGAGCTGAAATATTAATGTTGCCGATTGCACTTAATTCTCCATAGAAATTCGTACGCTTTAAACACAGCCTTTAAGCTAGACGCTCCGAGATCAAATTAAGCTGCGAGCGAGAATCCAAAAGCATACGAGTTGGGATAAATACGCCATCAACTCCCTTTACGTTAACGACAGCCGTTGCCAAGAAAACGTAGCTGCTCGTGGAATGTTGTACACACCTAGAATGGAGAGCAGATGATGTTATTGGTGCATATGGATCAGCATTACAGGCATTGTCGGTTGTAGGTTTTAAGCCGAGAAGTGCACTCTGAAAGCGGTAAAGTAATGTATGATGATGTTCTTTACATACCTTGCATATTGGTGATGTGCAATCCTTAACTGAATAAAACACCCTGCCACCTTATCAGGATTTCAAAGAAGGTTTGGAGAAATCACTGAACCTTGTTATGTTGTCTTTGAGGGCCGCGATGGTTTGCGTCTAAAGGTGTCAAATCACTCAATCTTTTTTGCCAATTCACTTTGCCTCGACCCGAGATAGCAATCGATATGTGTCCTTCGCTGTATGACACGTAGCGCCAATCTGTTGAAACCATAAGTCTATGGTGTCCATTCAATCAGCCCACAAGAAGTTGGCGATCATCGAGTTATAGCAATCATTGTTGACGGTGATGACTTGGCCAGCATCATTTTGGAAGAAGAACGGACCGATGGCGGCTCCTGCCAAAATCTACACCAAATTGAAACTTTGTTTGGATGCATTGGCACCTCGTCAAATCCGGAAATTTTTATTATTCACGTCCCCATTTATCTTAAAATGATCCTTATCGCTTACGACGATTTTCGACCAAAATTGGGATTGACTTTCAGCTGCTAAAATATGGAATTAGAGAACAAACAACCCCTTTGTGGTCGTTTGGTTTCACCTTCTGGGTACGTTGGATTTTGTATAGCTGCAAGACACAAAATTCGAAATGGTGTGAACTACGACAGTTCAGTTCACGAACTGCGGCGATGTTTTTGGAGACTGTATTTCGTTGAAGTATAGGTGTCGGCTGATTATTCACTGAGTCGGTGGTCTTAAATTCGGCCACCAAACATTTAATAGTCGACTTGGAAGGACGACTATATACCCCATAAAAGGGAGCTACACTGCTGCTAGAGAACACGATTTTTTGTATTTACTTGTGATGATGATTTATCTTTAATGAGGTTCTTCTTTTAGCCTATAGAAGAACTTTTTCTCTAATCAACAAAGTCCAAAAAAAAGAACATAGCTATCCTCTTTTTCAATTATAATATACATTGAAACATGTTGAATAAATAACAATACAAAGGAACAGATACCATTTCCTCCCTCGAACTACAAGTTACGATAAAAATATACTACCCCTTATACGAACATTACCTTGTGGAATGTGTTTATTTTTCTTCTTTATAAATTATAAATGAAAATACATTTGTCACAAACTTAAACCGCTATAATTTGATACAGAATTTTGCCCGTACAAGCAATTTTTGCAGTCTTTAAGAACTTTTCAACGACAAAGTTCTTAATGTGCCATTACGATAGTGAAACCGACCATTCCATCTTCCCATTTCGAGGTATAGTCTAGCACAAAGTTACATTTTCCAGAGGACGTAATTTTTTGTATGAGCAGGGGGTTTGTAGAATTATATTTGTAGCAAATTATATTGCCCACAACTTTATTCTTGTTACTTTTTTTACAATAAATGTCTTAGTGCAATCCTAAAGATGGGTTTTAACTAATTATGTTAACTTCACATTTCTTTAATTTCATAAGTTTATCTGGGTCGATCAGGTCCTACTTAACATTGATTTTCGACTCAAATATCTCATATCAGAAATGTTTATTTTTGACCGTTTGGTAAAATTAAAAAGTGAACAATTGACAGCTTTCTTGCAATAAATAAACACCCATATACACATAAATACTTCATACAAATTGACTTTTGTCTGTTTTTCTTTTAAAGCTTGCCGTATTTGAGTAAGTGTTTTTATTTCGCCCCCCCCCCCCCCCTTAAAATTCAGAAATTTTATTGAACATAACCCTGCACCCCCTTGATTTAAATTAAAATTATTTTTTTTCCTAACCGACCCAAAAAGTCAAACTTAAATTAACACTGTCGTAAGGTAGTGCGTGTGCAATATATGTATACGAGCACGTTACGTGTGGTGGTCTCTATGGTAAGCTCTTCCCCATAAATTTCACTGGTATCAGGAATAGAGCATTGAATCTCTTCGTTTAAATAATCTCCTGTTTGGTGTTTTACTGTGAGGAATGTAAGGAAATATGATTGTCCCACATTTGAGATTTGAAAAACAAGTCTAATGTTTACCGCTCAACTTATTCTGCTTTTCGTCTCTATGTGAAGTTTTTATCTCAAATTTGTCTGTTTTTAGAAAAAGTTTGAATACTAACGTAAGGGGTTCAACAAAAGGATTACTACAATTTTTAATACAATCGAAAGAATACCATAGGGACCGGCTGAGCAGTCATTATTCAACACGGATAAAAGATCAAGGACGGTACTATGTAGCACAGGGTCCTTGGTCATTTGATATTCGTCTTAGCTAGGCAGTCTGCAAGATGTTACCATTAATGCTGGCTATTCTTCTCTATTCTGTCTATTCTTTTGCGACACTCAGTTAGAATTCATCAACAAGGCCAACTAAGGCTTTTTTATACCTATTTTAAGTTTTCTGTGCATACGAGTACTTTACAACGCACATACAACCTTTGGCTTCCATATCAATCCTTCCTCCCCAAAGAAACAATCTGTAAAGCTCGTTCTAAGGTTTTTTTTTTAATTTTTTACCATCAAAAGGCTTTTTTTGTTTTTAATACTAAGAATTTAAACTTATTTCAATATAAAGTTAATAATGGACTTTGATCTTTTAATAACTAACAAACAAATAAATCCTATAATGTTCCCGAGCAGGGAACTCACTATTTACTAAAAGTTGAAACATATTTACATACATAATCCCAACATATTTTTCTTTCTTACACTGAAATTGGTTCAAGTAAATAAGTGTTATCATCTTATATGGTTTTAACTTTTTAATGTGCCTTTTTTTTAAATGTTATCAAACAGCTGGGAATTAAATTAAATGAAATTACATACACACATACATAATCTCTCCTATCAATAAATACATTTTTTAAATAAATATTTTTGATCGTCATATGTTTTTCACTTTTTAATGGACATGTTTCTTTTTTTGTGATCTTTTGATTTCGAAATACTCATGCGAATCTGTTCAATTAGCCACGAAACGCCTTCTTCTAAGCCTTCACCAGTTAATGCATTACTTGAACTTATATGCCACGGCTTGTCTTCGATATTTTCCAGTCCCAAAGCTACGTCATATGTTTTTTGTTACGAATGTATTAGTTTCTACAAACATATTTTTATAATTAGTATTTATATTTCTTACCAGCAGCTATTTTAACACTTGAAAGAGCATCTGTGCAGTCCATTTTGTTTGCATAAAATAACAACGGCACACGACGGTTCGCCAAGTCAGGATGTGTTAACAAAAGATCCAGCTCATCCTTGACAACAACTGTAAAAAAATTAGCTTGCTCATTATTTAGGTATGGATTATCGAATACATAGAAGATTACTCCAAACATTTTAAATGTGTCATGAAAAATCATCAACATGACTTGTAAGAACTTAACATTTCAGTAAATCATGCCAGAGGTCTTGGGTTCGATCCCTGCCTATGCCATCTAAAGTCTTTTCACGGGTACTGCCTCTTGCGAGGAATCGACAAATTCTCCAAGAGTAACTCTTGCCATGGAAAAGTGCTTTCTTAAATTAGCCGTTTGGATTCGGCATATAAACCGTAGGTGCTCTCCATACCTGCAATTACTCGCACACAGGAATGGTTAAGAGTTGTAAGTCACTAGGCCCTAGTTCCCAACTGACTGTTGCGCCACCCAATTTATTTTATTTATTTAAAATATAAAAATCACATCTGCTAAATAGAAACAATAGAGAATCTGGTATGGTTGTATGTATAAGCGGTTATCAAGTACTTAATTCGATGATGTACACCACAAGATATTTCGCAAAACACTTCCTAAACGAGTTGACAAGCAGATGCTTGATCGATGTTTCCAACATCAAGATCATAGGGAAATATTTCAGTTTTTTTTAATTAAAGCAATTAACTTTGTGCTCTTTTCCATAGAATCTCAAAGTGTTTAAAAGTCTTGACCAAACTCCCCTGAGGTTCATCCAAGTGATTTCCTCAAATTATCATTGGATACAGTTGGCTTTCGGTTGACGGTTAGGTCTCTTCGTTCAAACAGCTTAAAAGAAATAAAAAAGAGAACGATTCTCGTGGCTAAAAAGTACGTACACTTTTCCGGATACAACAACTGGCCTAGTAATCTTAAAGCCATTCGGTATGAATGGAATACGAACGAACGAAGATTTACAGAGGAAGAGAGAGAGAACGCTTTAAGAACAAGCAAAAGAAGCGCTTTGATACAATTCACTGAAGCATACGACCCACAACGTCAACAACTTTGTTCTTATTGAAAATAAACCAGCTACAACTGGGCATTCTCGAAAGCTGAGAATGGAGATGATAAGCTGTTCGATGATTACAATGGTTGATGAAGACACGACGAGATATCTTGTAGAAATGATCAATGAAGATTACTGAATCCGTTCCTTCATTCATATGTATATCCTCATTCAAAGTTTAAACAAAACATAAACTTCCCCAACAACCTTCCAGTTGTCCATTAGACGACATGCATGAGAATGAAGTTTTCGTGTCAAATGAAATTTCTTTCAAGCATTACCACCTACTACATATATATACATACATGTATGTCATAAAGTACGTTAATAACTTATTTACTAACTATATACATATACAAACTCACTTAAGAAGTTTAAAAAACTTTATTCAAGCATTATAAGGCTTAAAAGCATCTTGTATTATTAAGCTGTTAAGTTCGTTTTGATAATGTAAAGAAGTGTCAACTTTATCGTTAAATCGTTATGATTTCAGTGATTCTGCGTCTGGCGTTCGTGGGAGGAAAACAATGTCGTCTTCGTCGTGAATAGAATGTCTACCATTTTGGTCTACCTTTTGCTGTAAGCCCAGGGTTTAGACAGGAAATAGCATCAAAGATTGCAATAAGATAATGAATTGCAATAGTTAATCATTGAAATGAAAGCTTTGATCCCTTTTAACGCACCACAAAATATATTAACTTTTATACCAATAACCAATAATAGCGAATAACATCATAACTGGCTTACAGTATGTACATTCTAATTTTCTTTTAATTCGATTTAGCTTCAAGAGGATCATTACTTATTACGGTTACAGAACTATAAACCATTAGTATAATACAAAAAATATTCTTCCTTTTAACAGAATGCGAAATTCTTCTTTGTTTTTTTTTTAAATAACTTAGTTTAAGGTTGTATATGTTTTACAGAACGTTCAAACGATAGGTATGTCATATCAATTTTGTAGTCCTTATGTTTGGCGCGACATCAAAACATATTCATTACCCTACCTGAACTGTGAAGGGCGTAATTCGTGACATTCATATAAAACTATAAAATCAAAAGTTGCAAATCAAGTTATCTTTATTAACTTCGCATATGAAGTTATTGTAATAAACATTTCTCGACGTTTCAAAGTCCCTAGAATCTAAACAAACGATTTTGAGACAGGTGTCTGTGCGTGCGTGTATACGTATGTTCATACGTACGTTGGGGGAAGTTTTTTCGCCATCTATAGCTTGTTGTACAAATAATAATGCAGAAAGATGCAGAAAGATGCAGAAAGATGCAGAAAAGACTCTCAAAAAAGTTGAGTGCCTGGTTGTTTTGCCATAGCATTTTAAACATTTTGGTTAACCCAAAATATTTTACGAACCAATAATGCTAGCGGTTTGAATTGAATTTTATATCATAAGTTGTAACGTAATACCAAACCAGTATACTTTATAATTAACGATTTGTTTTATAAATAAAAAAAAAACTGAAAAAAAATAATTGTCATCTCAAATACTTTACGAACAAACAATGATTTTATCTATGAAATAATTATATGCAACGAACGTTTTTGACAACTTGTAAAGTTGTGAGAAAAATCTAATTGACAGTTATTTTTACAAAAACTAAACCCTAAACAAAACATTTCTAAAAGGTGGTAAAAAATGATTTTCGACCCAAATATCATTTAAAGCTAATTTAATCTTATAAGAAATATTATTTTCAATATTCGGTAAGGTTTTGAGAAAAATACACTTCCCAGTCTTTTTTACAACAAAATAAAAAACTAAAAAAACATTACTAAAACTGGCTAAACAATTACTTTAACCGCTTAAAGTATTGGCTTCAAACTAATTCAAATCTCACAGAAAAAAAAATTCAACATTTAGTAACTTTTGTATAAAAATCCATTGATGTTCGGTTCTCGATATCTCGTGAATAATAGAAGATAATAACTTCAAATCAATTTCATTCTTTCAATTTGTATTTGTTTCTATAAGAAATACAAACTTTTTATAAATGCTACTCAAGTTTGTAAAAATTGGTTTTGCTTAAAAATCTCATTAACAAAAATAGGTTTTGAAATCAAACTCTTTCATCATATGCAAAACATTATTGGTAATTTATAATTTTTTTTAGAATAATTCAATTGACAACTTTTTTAATAAAACATGAAAATCTACAAACTTTTTAAGGAAGACAAATTGCCAGACGGGATGGGAAGTTATCAGTGTGGGTAGCAACCTCTTTTTATTTTAATATCCAAAATGTGTTTTTTTTCCCTTTTCCTGTCCGTGCATGGAATTAAAAGCGGATTAGAGATCATTGTCATGAAAATTGCTTCCCAAGTAGCCGTTCGAATCCGTCATCAAATCTGCATGCTATCCATTCCTGACCTTATTTGCAAACAGGAAAGGTTGAGAGTTGTACGTCACTAAGCCCTAGGCCTCTACAAGCTGTAGAGTCGTCAAATGTATTTACGTATACATTTATGTGATAGAAAATATAACTTTTGGCTTACCTAATCTCATCCGATCACTAGAATCAATGACGTATACGATTCCTTGGCAGCTTTTAAAGTGGTATTCCCATAGATTTCTGTATCGACTAGAACCTGACATATCAAACGCCTTGAATCCAATGCCGTTATCTGAAAATGCATGTAAAAATATAATCAAAATACAAGTAACAATAAAATACAATCCTATGTTTAATAGGCGGCATGGCAGATCGGGTAGTTGGTGGTGGCCCTCGGGCAATGATTTGTGTATCCCTATATACACAAGATTGCTTACAGAATAAACAAAGAGCTGATCAGTGCACACAGTTCAAAGCAACACCTGGTGAAAGAAGTAGACGGTACTTTGCTAAGTTCGGTGGATGACCAAGTCAGAAGGTGGAAGGAATACTTTTCCTCGGTTTTAAACCGAGTTTTTGAAAATAATGTGCAGCCAATGCACTCTGAAGCGTCCGAACAAACTAATCCCCGAATCCGCACCGCACCTCCCAGTAAAGATGAGATCGTTGCCGCAATTAAAGCACTTAAGAACAACAAATCAGTAAGACTTGATGGAATTCCCGCAGAGCTTTTACAAGCAGCGCCAATGGTGTACTGCGCGTAGCCTTGTCAGGTAGCGGAGGGATCCAATGGACTTTGACATCCTTGGAATTGGATTACGCGAACGATGTTTGCTTACTCAATCATAGGATCATGCATTTCCATCAATGACAACAATTTTGGAGAGAGAAGCAGAAGTTGTGGGGCTGAAAATGAATACCGGCAAAACAAAATAAAATAAATATTTCCTCGCAACCGGTGGAAAAAGGTGAGAGCTTTCAATATCGTTTCCGTCGAAGGCAGAACCGAACAAGACTCACCTGCAGCATCGGCAAAGCAAAAGCGGCATTCGGTATGCTGTCGAAAAGGAATAACTCTGGTAGCTTAAGAACAAAGCTTCTATATGAGTGCAGCACCTGGAAGGTTAATTCAGCCATTACAAGAAAAATACAAACCTTCGTGAATAAATGTCTTCTCAACATCCGAAGAATTTTCTGGCCAAACCGAATATAGAATGAACATATAGACTCTATTATACGAAGGAGTAAGTGGCAATGGATAACGACTGCATTGCAGGCCAAGCAAGAAGAGCTTGACGACCGAGAAGCACATGGTTCAGGACAGTCGAGGAGCAATCAACATCACTAAGAAGTTCGAGGGAGCTGAAACACATCTCCGGAAACCGTACACCATGGCGCCTAGGCGTAGTAGAGGCCCTGTGCCCCTTAAGAGGTTCCTAGTGGACTTAACAGGTCTGAGGACCTAAGTAAGTAAGTAAGTATGTGTTCTCTGCTCAATATACAGGAAAAATAGTATAGGAATGTTTACTTCTCATTCGCACTCTTTTGTTTTCCATAAGTGCTATTCTTAAAGAATGCTTTTAAAGGGATGCCATCACAACATTAATTCACATTAAACAAATTAGGGTGGAAATGAATAATTTTGTTTATTGTAATTGAATATATAATTTTAGACTGTTATATTTAAATATTATATTAATTTACTTTCATTATTATAAAGAAGCCTTATTGATCATTAAAAAGTTTTTATAATGATTATGTTTTATGTTTTAACCAACACGGTTTTGTAGTAGGTAAATCTACTGCAACCAACTTAACTATTATGGTGAATGCAATCATAAATAATATGGCAAAAAAGGGTTTCAAACCGATATAATTTTTACCGACTTTGCCAAAGCATTTGATAGAGTCAATCACAAAATTCTACTCCACAAATTACTTTCCTTTGGTATAAGTTCGTCTCTTTTAAAGTATTTCGAGTCTTACTTGACTGGAAGAGTACAAATTGTTAAAATTAAAAACTTTTATTCTGATGATATTTATGTCCCATCAGGCGTTCCACAAGGTAGCCATTTAGGACCTTTACTTTTTCTTATTTTTGTGAATGATATTCCAACAATTTTTAAAAATTCTGACTGTCTCCTTTTTGCCGATGATCTACCGTAGGATTACCTGCATATCGGATTGTAGCCTTCTGCTAGAAGACCTGGTGAGATTGGTAGATTGGTGCAGGATAAATAACCTTTATTTGAACGTAGAAAAATGTCAAATACTATCGTGTTTCAGGATTCTTAATCCAATTGTCTTTGATTTCAATATCGATAACATAATTCTAACAAGGGTAAATTAAAAAAAAGACTTGGGAGTAATCCTAGATGTTAATCTATCGTTCCTTCCTCATTATGATTACTTGATCAATAAAGCGAATCAGATGCTGGGTTTTATAAAAAGAAATACCAGAGAATTTACTGATTCATTCACTTTATTATCTCTTTATAACTCTCTGGTAAGATCAGTACTTGAGTATTGCTGTACAGTTTGGAATCCTTACTATGCAAATACATCAGAAAGAATTGAAAAAATTCAAAGAAATTTTACACGTTATGCTTTTTTCAAGTTAAATTGGAGAATAGTAACACCTTCTTATGAAACCAGATGCCTGTTGTTTGGAATAAAAACGCTAGAAGCTCGTCGTAAATACTTTTCAATTATGTTTGTTCGGGATATCATTACAAATCATGTTAATTGTCCTCCTCTAGCAGCTCTAGTCCATGAGAGTAATGCTCCTCTAAGAATTACACGAGAACGGTTTTTAATTTATGAGCAGTTTCACCGCACAAACTATGGACGCAATGAACCCATTTCTCGTTGCATCAGAGAAAGCAATTTAGTTTGCTCTGGGATAAACTTTTATATGGATTGCACCAGAGAAACTTTTAAATCAATAGTTTTAAACAAAATTTAAATATTGTTATTTATTACACATGTATAACATTTTTTATTATTTAATACTAGATAAACTATGTAAATCAATTAAATGTAATTTGAATTGTATATACCCACCTACAAATATGTAACTAAATTTTTAATTATGTATCTTAGTCTATAAGAGTTCAATATGCTCTGATTGATGAAATAAATAAATAAATAAAAAGTTGTATTAATCGTTTCTTCCAAACTGTTTGGTTGTGATTTTGTGTTCTTATTTAAATATTTGTTCTAGTGTTTTTTTTATGTGTATTGCTGTAAAATATAATATAGACAATTTTATTACATGTAAAATGATACTAGGATTCTAAAAAGTTTAAAGCATAATGGAAGGGAATGGAACATGTGAAAATTAAATACTGCCAAATTTTCTATTTTTAGTACCTTTTGTAATAAGTTTAAAAAACAAAACAATGCTTTAGAATGGAATAACAAAAAAATGCTTGTATTTTACTCATTCACATGTTTAAAACTTTATCAATTTATATTTATTCAAGTAAGTAAGTATGTAAAATGTTTACTTTTTAAATAAGGTATCACAAGTCATTATCAAATGAAATTAAATTCTTCTCACTTTGAAATTGCTCAACCGTGAATCCGACTGTTGGAACTGTTATGGAAGTTCGTTCATCTGATGTCCTGAAATTATTAATTATCGTCGATTTTCCGCTGTTGTTTAGTCCTACTATTAAAATAGTCATTTGTTCCTTTTTTAGCTTAAGGATTTCTGCCAGCTTATTAAAAATTCCCATTTCTTTCTATACGCTCTGTTAGGGATACAAAATGTTTTGAGTTTACCACATTGCACAAGATAATATTAAAAATAACAAAAGAACCTTTGGTTTCAATCCTTAATATATAAATTATATAAGTCTAGGAATATACTTAAACTATGTTTTTCAAAAACACATTCTTAAAACAAATCTTTAAATTGATTTCCAAAGACATACAGTCAGTAAATAGGGACAAAACTATTATTGTTTGTTTGTGGGATAGGTTGCCATGACATTACTTTAGATAGTAACATAACATTTTATTAGGCATTATTCAGCGCATGCAGTAGTTTGCAGATATAAATGTACAGGGTATCCGATAATTCATTGGATATTTTTGGATTATATCAACGAGTATTCATAATATGTGTATGACTTGGTGTGGATGCGGCATACAACTGTAGGCCAGGTTATGACATATCGGTTTTCGAGTAACGGTTGTTTTAATGAAATTTTGAAAAACTGCTGCTTTTAGTCGGTATTTCACTAACCTTTTTTAATGTTTTTGGAATTTTTAAATAACGAAATGTCGAGAAAGTTAATTTTATTCTAAAATAAATTTGATGGGCATTGTCATTTCGATACAAAATAATTAATATAAAGTATCAAACTCATTTTTTACCTTCAACTTCAAATTTCTGTCGATTTGTCTTACTTAAAAAATGTTTGGTTTTCGTGTTGGGTTAAGAAAGTTGTTACTTGATTTATTCTTAAACATTTTAAAACAACCAACAATATTTTTCATATAAAGAAATGGTTTAGTTTGAACATCTAGTTTTGTTAAATAGAATTTTAGTCGAAAACTAATTTTTACCAATTTTAGTAGCATATCTTAAATTTTTACAAATTGGATGAATTAAATTAATTTGAGAGATATCAAGAATCGATCATCAATTTTTACTTAATTTGCGTACTATTTCTTGTAAATTTTATTTTTTTATGAAAAAACGGACTGTTGGATTTTTATAAAAAAAAAACTAATAAATATTGGAAACAATATTTTCTGTGAAATAAAAAAGTTTGAAGTTTGAAGCTATTTGAGTCGAAAATAAATTTTTACCAAGTCTTTGTATTGTTTTTTTGTAAGGTTTTTATTTTTTATAAAAAAAACTGTCAATTTGATTTTTCTCAAAATTTTTAAGAATTTTGAAAACAATATTTCTTATAAGTGATTACTAGTTGGAAGCCATAATATCAAATTTTTGTAAAGATATTTGAGTCAAAATACAATTTTTACCAGCTTTGAGTAATGTTTTTTAGGTTTTGACTGTCAGTTTTATTTTTCTCACAATTTTAGCAGATGTTATAAACGTTATTTTTAGTTGCACAAAATTGTTTTGGAGATAAAATCATTTTGTATTCGTAAAATTTTCGAGGTGACACATTTTTTGTCCCAGTTCTTTTGATTTATAAAAAAACTGTTAATTATATTTTATCAAACAATATATTTGTTTGATATCAGGTTACAATATTTTATATAAAATTTAATTCAAGTCTCTAGCGTTATTGGTTCGTAAGATTTTAAGGGTTAACCAATGTTTTCACCTTTTTTTTAACTGCTATGGTAAAAAAACACCCATGCAATTTTCTTGAGAACAAAATCTTTATAACAAAATTTATTTAAAGTCGATATCTCTTCTGGTTCTTGAGCTATAGACTACGATAAAAACTTCGCGAACGTACGGACAAACTTACGTACGGACGTACGAATGTTCTAAAAATCTTTTATTTCGACTCAATGGACCTTGAAACGTCGAGAAATGCCTAAATGTTCAATTTGACAAATCGGAACTGTGGCGACCTTGTCAGTAGGAGATACACTGTATCATATTGATTAAAGTTGCAAAGCATTTAATTGTTATTGAGATTGTTATTGAAGAAATAATAAATAAGTTTTAGTTTTGTTTTGATTATGGAATAGTTGTGTTGTGTTATTTAGAATTGGAAAATACAGGTTAGTACAGTTGGCGACGAGGTTGAAACGAAATATTAATATATATATATATATTATATATATATATATATGTATATATATTTTTTTTTTATTTTTCCAGAACAAAAAGAATTTTTGTTTACGATTTAAAAAGAATTCGATCAAGGGTTACATTCAATTGTTGACCAAAAGCATTAAATTGCGATAAGAGAAAAATAAAAAGAATTGATTGGGGTTACATTCAATTGTTGACCAAAGGCATTAAATTGCTATAAAAGAACCGGAAGGTATGATCATTTAATTGAATATATTTGTGCTTAAGTAATTACATTAAATTGTAGGATTGGTGGTGCATTTAATTGTTAACTAAAAAAAAAGGAGATGATGAGCGCCTCAGGAATAAAACCTTTTCTTTGTGAGACCATCGATAAGTCTTTGATTACGTCAGAATGGGAAAAGTGGTATCGCTCATTTGTTCTTTATTTGGAGTCGGAAGAAATTATCGATGCAGTTAAAAAGAAAAATAAGCTTTTGCATCTTGGAGGACCGCAGTTGCAAGAGGTAATTTTTAATATCCCTGGAGCATTGGTCAGTTGTGTTACTACTGGGGACGATATTGTTTCTGAAGATGTATTCAAGGTGTTAGTAAAAAAGCTAAACGAATATTTTTCTCCAAAGAGAAATTCGACATTTGAAAGACATTTGTTCAGAACGCTGAAGTCGGATGATGGGGAGAATTTCAATAAGTTTCTTTTACGGCTACGCAATCAGGCAGCTAAATGCTCTTTTGGTGAAACAAAGCAAGAGATTTGTGAAATAAATATAAAAGATAAAGTTATAGACGCATGGGCTTCTAGAGATTTAAAGAAACGATTGTTAGAAAAGGAACACTCTTTAGAAGAAGTGTTAGAGATGTGCCAAGTACATGAACAGATTGCAAGCCAGACAGATTCGATGGCTATAATTCCGTCGTCAAGTGGGATTAACAGTATCCACCCTGCTCATAAACGAAATGGTCCAAACGAAGATAGAGAATGTCAGAGATGTGGACGAATGGGGCATTTATCAAATAGTGTTTACTGTGCAGCTAAAAATAGCAAATGCAATAGTTGCGAACGTTTAGGTCATTTTGCTAAGAAATGTAAGACAAAGTCCGACAAGCGGAAAAACACTTTTGATGATGGTTTTGTCCATAAGAAAACAAGATTTGGGCCATCGAATAAAAGGTTTGTAGAAAAAGGAAAATCAAGCGATAACCATGATGAGCATTACTGTTTCCAAGTGGCGGAAGATTTTGTTGAATCTTCAAGTGCGGGGTTTACAACCCAGAATCAAGCATTGGCTATACACATCGGTAATCAGACCGATTTTAACGTACGGTGTGGCAGTATGGTGGACTGCTTTAGAGAAAGGTATAAACAGGGATAAGTTGAATAAAGTTCAACGTTCAGCCTGCCTATGTATAAGCGGATCGCTTCGCACTACCCCGTCTGCGGCACTGGACACCTTGCTCTACCTTACACCTCTTGACATATTTAGTAAACAAATAGCTGCAAGCTCTGCTATCCGCCTCAATGCTTCGTCGCAGTGGACTAACAACAACATTGGCCACTCCGTAATTCTAAGGTAATTAGAATCAATTCCAAAGCACACAGACTACACCATCCCCCAACTACAATTCGATAGGACTTTCCAGATTTCTATACCTACCAGATCTTTTTGGGAGGATAGGACATTCTTAGAGGATGAGTCAATCCACTTTTACACAGATGGCTCAAAGACCAAGGAAGGGGTTGGTGGTGGTGTGTACTCTGAACGACTGAAATTAAGTCTCTCATTCCGCCTTCCCAATCATTGTAGCGTGTTCCTGGCGGAACTTTTGGCGATTAAGGAAGTCTTGTCTTGGCTCAAAGAACAACATCTGATATCCGTATTTTCTCCGACAGCCAGGCCGCTATCAAATCTCTGGACTCAGTCTCTACAAACTTTATAACGGTCCATAACTGTCGATCATCTCTAATGGAGATGGCGCAACAGTTTAATATTCACCTTTGCTGGGTGCCGGGCCATAGAGACATTCCAGGTAACTGTAAGGCAGATGAACTCGCCAGGAACGGTACAGTACAACCCATCCTACCACGTCTGGCAAGTACTGGCATACCAATCGCTACTTGTAAACTGCTACTAATGCAAGACGCTGTGAGGAGGGCAGGCACCAGGTGGACCAACATCACCACGTGTCAAGCCACAAAAAACATCTGGCCAACACTGGATTTAAAACGTTCAAGGTGCTTGCTCTCTCTAAGCAGATCGCATATAAGCTCGATAATAGGTGTCATAACCGGACACTGTCTAATAGGAAAGCACGCCATGAGACTAGGCGTATTCTCAAATGACTTTTGCAGAAGCTGTATGGACGAGGAAGAGGAAGAAACGGTTCTTCATCTTCTCTGCACATGCCCTGCTCTAGCTCGAAAACGCAAGAATTACCTAGGAGAATTCTTCTTTAACGATCTAAACGATCTAAATCATATCGGGATAATCAGCCTCTCACGTTTCGTAAGAGACTCTAACTGGTTCCGTTGAGCTTAGGAGGAAGCCTCAAGATTCATGTGGTATCACAATGGGCCATTAAACTGGCCTAAGTGTGTCCGTTCCATCTTGGACAGCCACTATAACCTAACCTAACCTAACCTTCAAGTGCGAATATAATGTGTTTTATAGGAAATTGCAAACTTTTAATGCTCATCGACTCAGGATCACGGTTCAATCTAATAGGAGAAGAAGACTGGGAAAAGTTGCGTCAAACATCAGCATTAATTAATGTTCGAACAGAATCGGAAAATCGGTTCAGGGCATACGCTGCTAAGGAGATGCTTGAGGTTAGAACTGTTTTTGAGGCCCCTATTAGCGTTGACTGCCGCAATGAGTCGATGGCATCATTCTATGTTATTAAGAACGGCAAAGAATCACTCCTGGGCCGTGATACCGCACTTAAATTAAAAGTATTAAAATTAGGAGTTGACATAAACCATCTAAAAGACAATCGTGTTTTTCCGAAGATAAAAGGAATACGGGTACAATTAACTATAGATAAAGCATTTAAGCCGGTGCAGCAACCATTGCGCCGTATTCCGTCAGCTTTGGAAGAAAAGGTGGAAAATAAACTAAAAGACGCACTGGAAAAGGAAATTATCGAGCCTGTCTACGGTCCAAGTTCATGGATCTCTCCTATAGTGTTAGTCTTTAAAGAGGACGGAGATATTCGTTTGTGTGTAGATATGCGTCGAGCAAATGCAGCCATCTTGAGAGAAAATTATCCACTCCCTACATTTGACACTCTTATGACCAAACTGAAAGGTGCTCAGTTTTTATCACGCCTAGACCTTTAGAATGCATATCATCAACTAGAGCTGACTGAAGATAGTCGAGAAATAACAACATTCATTACCCATAAGGGATTGTTTCGTTATAAACGATTATTATTTGGAGTAAATTCAGCTCCCGAGATATTCCAAAAGACAATGGAAAATATCTTGGCTCCCTGTCAAAATGCAATGAATTATTTGGATGATATAATTGTTTTTGGACTCACTGAGGAGGAACATGACAGAGAATTAAGGTTGGTGTTAAAAATTTTTAAAGATATGAATGTTTCCCTCAACAGGGACAAGTGCAGTTTCAAAGTTGATGAATTGAAGTTCTTGGGCCATGTTTTAACTACGGCTGGAATTAGTGCAGACCCCAACAAAGTTAAAACGATCTTGGAATTTCGGTCTCCAAACACAAAAGAAGAAACAAGAAGTTTTTTGGGTCTTGTCACTTATTTAGGAAAGTTTATTCCAGATTTGGCAGATACAACTGAACCGTTATGGAAGCTTATCAAAAAAGATATTCGATTTATCTGGGGTGAGAAAAAGGAATATGCGTTCAAGCGTTTAAAACAGTCATTAGCGAAAATACCGATGCTGTCTTATTTTAACCCCAAGAACCGTACTCGTTTAGTTGCTGATGCAAGCCCTGTTGCTTTAGGAGCAGTTCTCTTACAGTTTCATAATGATTGTCCTGAAGTAATTTCGTTTGCTAGCAAAAGTCTTTCTGCGGTGGAAAGGAGATATTCCCAGACTGAAAAAGAGAGTTTGGCGTTGGTATGGGCAGTTGAACGTTTTTATTATTACCTTGCAGGAATAGAATTTGAACTTGTAACGGATCACAAACCTTTAGAGGCTATATTCAAGCCTACCTCGAAACCTCCTTCTAGAATCGAAAGATGGGTTCTACTACTTCAGTCTTTTAAATTTAAGGTGATCTTTCAAGCAGGAAAATTGAATATCGCAGATTCATTGTCAAGATTGTGCAAGATTGAAGATACGGATTCTTTCGACAGGCATTGCGAGTACAATGTATGTACACTGATAGAAAATGTGGTACCACGTGCTCTTACCATAAGTGAAGTTGTCAGAGAAAATGATCACGAGATTATGGAAGCGGTAGAAAATATAAAGAAAGACGATTGGACAGCCAGTAGTAAAAATAAGTTGTTTCCATTTCGATTTGAACTTTGTACTTTGGGAAACATTTTACTTCGTGGCTCCAGGCTTGTCATACCAAAATCATTACGATCTAGGGTACTAGAACTGGGTCACGAAGGCCATCCAGGAGAGACAGCAATGAAGCGGAGACTGCGGTTAAAGGTCTGGTGACCATTAATGGACAGGGAAGTGGAATCATTTGTAAAACTTTGTCGCGATTGCCTTTTAGTTTCAAGACCGACTCCACCTGTGCCAATGCAGCGACATGCTTTTCCGGGCGGACCCTGGCAATATTTGATATTTGATATTCATTGATTATTATTCAAGATACCAGGAGACTAAGTTTGTAAAAAAAATTACATCTTCCGAAATAATTGATATTTTGGAAGAAATTTTATGTAGATTGGGATATCCTAAATGGGATATAGATAATGGTCGACAATTTGTAAGCAGTGAGTTTAAAGGCTTTTGTGACAAGAACAACATTGATCTGATAACATCATCTCCTTACTGGCCACAGGCCAATGGCGAAGTTGAAAATATCAATAAATCTATTTTAAAGCGACTGCAAATAGCTCATGGAAAAGGGGCGGACTACAGAAAAGAAGTACAGAAATTTACTCTTATGTACAACGTGACACCACATGGCACAACGGGTAAATCGCCTTCAGAGCTTCTTTTTAATAGGACTATTAGAGACAAAATTCCCTCTGTACAAAATGTAAGTGAAACTATTTTAGATTCAGAGGCTAGAGATTTAGACAAGATTAACAAACAAAAAGGAAAGGAGAGAGGAGATAGAGTTCGTGGTGCAAAGGAAGCGGATATTTTCATTGGCGATAAAGTTTTACTTCGTAATTTAATTCCTTAAAATAAACTTACAACAGCTTTCGATTCAACTGAATTCAAGGTGATGGAACGGAATCGAAACGAAGTAGTACTACAAGGAGATGATGGCAGAATTTTTAGGCGAAATTTAAACCATGTGAAAAAAATACCAATGTTGCATCAGACTGAAATCAAAACAACAAATAATGAAGATATTTTGGAGCAGCCATTCAATGAATCCAACAATGATGTTGAAGAGACCACCGAACCAAGAAATTTGGGGTTGAAGCTGAAGCTTAAAAATATAGGAGGGATGTGGCGACCTTGTCAGTAGGAGATACACTGTATCATATTGATTAAAGTTGCAAAGCATTTAATTGTTATTGAGATTGTTATTGAAGAAATAATAAATAAGTTTTAGTTTTGTTTTGATTATGGAATAGTTGTGTTGTGTTATTTAGAATTGGAAAATACAGGTTAGTACAGGAACCATTACAATAACTTGCTATGGGAAGTTAAAAACTTGATTTACTAATTTTTGTTTCTCAAAATCATTAGAGCGGTATTTTTTTCTTACACTTATTTTTGATATGCAGTTATTAACTGCTAATATACATTTTACATTTGAAATTCTGATATCGAATTTTGAACAAATATATACATACATACATAGAAATTTTAAAAAATCCAAGAAAAATTGAATTTTTGAGCATCAAATATTATTTAGACAGTACAGGCAAAATAATTAAAATCTGTTCAATCTTGAGTATATTTAAAAAAACAAAAAAAATATGGGGTGGTTTCCTTCTGGAGCAATACAAAGATATATTTTATTTGATAGAAGAAGTTAAGAAAACAAAACCGACCCAATTGTTTTGGCTTTAAAGGCGAGAACAGACAGACAGACGGACGAAATTGGGACTCCCACTTTTCAACTTGTCAATTTTACACCAAATTTTGCTGGAGCAGTTTAGCAATTTAGCAACATATGTTCAGCACATCAACTTATTAGAACATCAGCAGTTCAGCAGTCAGCACAACCGCAGTTCAGCACATCAGCAGCTCAGTCACTCAGTAACTGTTCTTTCTTAAATTATTTATTCATTCGTTGCCTCTTCTTTTAAACATAACATTAAATATGTATAACTATCAGTTTCTTTTCTTTGTTGAATAAAATTGTATCAAATTTGCACTCAAGAACTATTTTTATTCTGAAAAAAACTAATGCCTGACATAATTTAATTTCTTCATAGCACAACGGTCGAAATCGGCGAAATTGAAAACGAGAAAAAAGAGCATGTAATGTATGTAAATGATAACAATAATTGGAATCTCAATAGGGGTATATAGGGATCCAGTGCAACGAAAAAGTGTAAAACCGTGGGTTTGCATATAACTTACAAAAATTTCGAGTAAAATTCTTGGAAGTGTTGCATACAAACCACTTTCATTTCAAAACTACTCTCTTCATTGAGATGGTTCAAACGGTTCGGAGTTTTAATTTATGTCTGCTAACTGATTCCGTAAACTCTATTAAATTCAAAAAATTATTTCAAAAAATTTCCATCTAAAAATTGTTCGAACTTTTTTTTTGAGAATCAAAAAATTTAAATAATACTTTTACATGGGAATTTTTTGAAATCATTCTTTAAATTGAAAATGGTTGTAAGAAACACTTAGGTGACATAAATTATAACTCAGAACCGTTTGAACCATCTCAATGAAGAGAGTAGTTTTGAAATGACAGTGGTTTGTATGTAACACTTTCGCTTGAAATTCTTGTAAGTGTTTAACATGCAAACCACCGTCATTATTGGCTTGTATTAAATAAATGCACTAATTCGCATTAACTTGCTCCCATAGCTTACTTAAACGTCTACTAACAACTTTCCTTTCCATTTCGTCATCTTACCTTTTGTTTTCTTTCTTGCCTATCCATTTTCCACTCTTTTGATTTCGTCAGCTTCCCAAATCACGCTAATATAAACACACAAATCTAACAAAACACTCATTTCAATTTTATTTCATAGGTACATATAAATCAATTGGATAAATTCACACTTAATTTTTTAGGTCTGATTTCGCAGGTCTGAACTCAAGTTTGAATATATCTGGAAAAACTTTTCCAAAAATTGTCGGAGGATGATGTGGTTGATTTAAATCAGCAATTCATTCCAATGACACACTTTTAATTTTTTCGCAGGTCATTGTAATGAATTGCTGATTTAAATCAACCACATCATCCTCCGACAATTTCTGGAAAAGTACGTCGAGGTTTTTCCAGATATATTCGAACTTTAATTCAGATTTCGAAGCAGCCGAATTTTGTTGGACAAATGTGCTGAGTGTCTTTGTCAAGTCGGACAATGATGCTTCCAGCGCATCTGGTGTGTTGCTTCCTCTCTTTGAAGCCTGAAATGTATGTTAATAAATTAGTAACAATAATTAATAAGTTAAAGGAAAAATGTATTACATATTTATATATTGCCGAACTTGACTCCCCTTCACTTAAAGACTTTGTTTCCTCCTCTGTGCCACCCATAATTATAGTGGACCGAGGAAACTTGGACGAGGTTGGCGTGAGGAATGCCAAAGCGTCATTCAGTTCAGAGCACCCGGTTTCACCAAAGAACATTTCGTCGCCACTGTCTCCCGATTTTCCACAAACTTTTTTTTGTTTGTGGCGTAGGCTGTCTCGGATGCTTTTGTAAATGGCTCGGCAGTCATCAACTGAAAAATTTATACAAACATTATTATACTAATTAGGAAATAATGTGGGTATATTTACCACTTCTGTCCATTTTCTTGGCCACACGCATCCAAGCAGCGCTGACAGCATTTTTGTTCGCGTGCAACTTGTTCTTTAAATTATGGATCACATCCTCGTCTTTGATGAAACCGGAGAGCTTGATTTTGTCCCCATCTGATGTCGGCTTTCTCTTATTTCTCTTTTTTGATGTGTTATACATGTTTTTTGTTGCTGTTTTTGAGAGGCCAACATCGTCAACTTCATCTTTTGAATCTTCAAATAGGTATTGTATTTCATATGACACCATTTTAACTTTTTTTTTCAGAAAAACGCGCAAGCAGCCACAAACTTTAAAATGCCGAAACCAAATGTCAAAGCTTCACCAACAGTTCCCGTACATTTTGCACGTGAATTGCCCGTGAACGAAAACTCTCCACTTTGTTCTCCACTCAGCTTCACGAGCACGTTTACGGGTGAACCAAAAACCGAAATTTGTATGGGTTCACGAGATGGTTCACAAGTATGTACTAGGCTTAAAGCCTACTTCCTCGTGAAGTGAACGTTCGCCAGTGGAGAAAGTGAACTTTTGACATTGCTCACTGGTACACACTTGTGAGTACACGTTGTGAACATGAACAAACCAAATGTCAAAGCTTCACCAACAGTTCCCGTACATTTTGCACGTGAATTGCCCGTGAACGAAAACTCTCCACTTTGTTCTCCACTCAGCTTCACGAGCAAGTTCACGGGTGAACCAAAAACTGAAATTTGTATGGGTTCACGAGATGGTTCACAAGTATGTACTAGGCTTAACGTTGTTGCCTTTCTGTTCACCACCAAAATTTAAGTGAACATTTTAGCTGTCAAGTGTGTTATATTTCACCCGAATTGAATGCTCCTGATAAGGGGAATTTTTCGAACATCACTTTTTTTCGGGTGAAGCTCAAAGTAAGGGAAAAGAAAAAGACATTTTTTTTCGGGTGGACAATAGTTTTTATTCAATTTTTTTGTATTGACAATTTAAAAAGTTTTTTTCAATCTATCTACACTACATATCAATTTTTGTACCCATAAGAAAAAAATAAAAGCAACTCGAAAATCAATATTCTGATTTTACAAAATAATGCTAGTGTTTATGTATTTCTTAATTTAGGTGGAAAATATATTAAAAACATAATCCAACCGGTTTAATTTGTTCTAAGAAATTGTAGGCAAAAAACGCTAGATGAAAATAACTCACAATTTAGTAATAAATTGTCAAATTTAAAATGAACATGTATTAAGGGTAAAAATTGTATTTGTTTTAGTCTTCTTAGACCTCGTTCACACGAGACGGTTTCGTCCGTACGGTTAAAATCCGTACGATTTTTTTCCGTACGGACTTTGTTTTCGCACATAACGTATTTTTCCCGTGAATCGTCCTCGTGTGGTTATATTTTATATTAAAATGCTTTTGTACAAGTGATCACAAAAACGGACCGCAGACGAATAAAAATCGTCTTGTGAATGAGTTCGAGGCCGCCGTACATTTTAGTCGTTGAGGCTGCTGTTTAAAATCGTCCATACGGGAAAAAACCCGTCTCCGTCCAGTGTGAAAACTTTAGTTAATTTTACTAGTTTACTATTAATGGCTCACGGATAAAAACCGTACGAATTTTAACCGAACCGGCGAAACCGTCTCGTGTGAAAGAGGCCTTATAGTTATTATTAAAATAGAGAAATCATAAATTAATATGAAATCGATTCTAGTGCGTGAATGTCAATTATTTAAGATTCTCTCTATAAAAAGTTTTTCGGAGGTGTGCATATGATAAGTTTTGACAAAAATTTGGAAGTTGTTGCAGGTAAAAAGGTGGTCGTTGTTGGTGTAATTAATGTTTTGGTTAATTTAATTAATGATATTATAAGTGTTGTGTTGCCATTTCTCTAACGTAGCTGGCTTAATGTTTTATTTCTTAATTGGAGGAGTGTATTTAATCTAAATGTGAATAACTTAGCCACACTAAATGATGTACGTGGTGAGTGTATGAACGATTTTCCCTCCGTTTTCTCGAAGGATTTTAAAGATACAATAAGGGCTACGATTGTTTGAAGCCAGAAAATACTCAAATTTTTCATAAACCATATACTCTGTAACGAATGGTTTGCGAGAAAAAGTGGAACAACAATTTAATAGACTTGTGGATCAAAAAATGTTGATACCTGTCCGCAACAGCGACTGGGCATCACCGGTTGTAGTAGTAGAGAAAAAAGATGGTTCTGTTAAGCACTATTCATACGAGCACGACCAACGAATGAACGAATATTCGTCGATTTTGACATTTATTTCACATGAGAGTTTTTAATTCGTCGCGAATACAGTTTGACTTTGGCTATTGTTTTTTTTTTGCTTATCCTTACTGTGCTTTGTTTTGAAAACAAACGATTTAGAAAATGTGGTCTAGTAACAAATTAAAATATTTTATTCATAAAAACAGAAAATAAGTATTTTCGATTTTTTACCGGTAGCTTTGTCACAGTAAAAACGGTTTTGTTAAATAATATATTAAATATAAATAAAATAGCAGTGCATGACAAAGTACTAGATCTATTATATAAGAAGTAAGAAAAACTGTAATAATGTATATGAAATAAACAAAAATGTTAGCTTACAATTAGTTCTTTGTTGCATAACCATTGTTTTTTATGATGCTTTAAATCTACGTGGCATCGAGTCCACTAAAACCTGACACCTCTCGACTGGTATTGCGTTCCACGAATCACGCACTGCTTCCCACAATTCTTTCGAATTGTTGGGTTTTGCTTTATGAATTGCGTTCTTAACATCCCCCCACAAATTTTCGATAGGGTTAAGGTCGAAGTATGGAGCGGGCCACTCCATAACGGATAACTTCTTCTGCGCAAACCATGATTTTGCATTTTTTGACGTATGCTTTGGGTCATATTCTTGTTGGTATACCCAATCCAACGGCAATTCCTCTTCAGCATAGGGTAACATAACCTCCTCGAGAATTTTCAAATACTCGGTTGCATCCGTTATACCCCCCATGGGGTAAATAGGCAAATAGGACGACTTTGCTTTCATCGCATCACAGAACTCTATGCGCTTTAGAATGGTACCTTGCGTGGACTTCGGGCTGGTAACTTCGCTTATAAAAGACGTATTTGTATTGTGACAACGCTAATAGACAGTTGAAGCCCATTTCTTATTTTCCTAGAGCCTTTGGAAGAGCTCTCTTTTGCTAACTGAACAATTTTTCTGTCAGTTCTTTCAGTAGTCATCCTTTTTGGGCCTCACAATTTTTGCTGAGCAGCCTTGGATGTCTTGAATATTTTGCTAGGTTTTTCTCTCCAAACGCGAATTTTTTTCGGTGCAGTGTCTTGACCGTCAAATTGTTTATTTTTGAGCTAATATTTGTGTATGCTTCTATGGTACAAATACTTTAATACTTTACTTAGTATAATATTTACTTACTGAAAAATAAAAAAAATTGAATTTTTAATACTTTTTAATTATAAAATCAAAAGCACTGCTATTTTTATAAACACTATATCCAGAGAGTTTGAAATAATGGAAGCGGAAAAGTAGAGTATAACTTCAAGCTAAAAGCCTCTAATATGAAAACGAAAGACCTGTTGATTTTTTTAAGAATTTTCGTTCTTTAAATAATTGACAATCTAATAAAATGTTACCAGCACTCCTATTTTTATAAACACAACTGTAGAATATTAAAGAATTCTAGCAGGCGGCATTTGACACTTCTTCTTAAATTGTTCTCAGATTTAAATATTCACTGCGATTACAGAATCCAATGAGTAGTTTTGGGAGGGAATTAAATGTCAATTTAAATTTCAAGAAATCCTGCTGAATCCATTCGATTCCTTACATACTGCATATTAATCCTTTTCTTTTCGCTGGTTTATAACATTTTCTACAGAAAATTAAAAAAAATATTATTATACAAAAATATCGCCCTCTTAATCTACACATATAAATTAAAGTTATATTGTATATAAAAAAGAGTTGAAGAATGTATAATAGAAGCAAAATAAATAAAAAATGAGTAAAAATCTATAAGTACACTTTTTGTATTATATTTGTTATAAAAATATGAATGGTGGCAGGCGAAATGACAAGTGAGGTTGTATTGCCCTATAATCTTATCTTATTGGCTGAAACACATACACGCTTCAGCTTCGGCTTCGTCTGCTTTACGTTAGGCCTGCTTCGAGGTTGCTTTGAATGACATTTCTATTATTTCATCCCTCCAAAGAGCAAATATTTTGTTTGTTGACATTTTTTTACAGCTGATGAGCTGTCAGACAAAGCAAATGTTCAGATAATTGAACTAGAGCTTCAGTTTGGAGTCACATTACGTTACATTACGTTCTTTTCCTTACGATTGTCAAATGAAACGTGAGGTCGAAGCTCCATTGTGATAGCATTCATTGAATTCCTATGGCTGAACTCATAAACGTCAGGCGAAGCCGAAGCTGAAGCGTGTTTGTGTTTCGGCCAATATATCACCCAGTTACACTAAACACTTTCAATAGTCTTCGTTGTGCAACAGAAAAAGTTAATGATTTAGTTGTATGAACCAGTTGTAAGTTTTTGTCGATTAACTAGCGCTGAAACAGGCCCCAGCTGATTTGTATGTAATATTTCAAGAATACATCAAAAAATCAATATTTGTAATTTTAAAGATTGCGCTTTGCATGTGAACCTTAAAAACACTAAGAATATATTTATTTTTTTATTTGTTTTGCAAAATGAGTACTTTGAAAGGACGGAAATTCATTGCCTTTATTTCAATGATTGTTGGTGGAATTGGTCTGGCTGTTTACCCAATTATAATCGATCCAATGATTAATACCGACAAATATAGTAACTACATTACAAATGGACAAAAACAAATGTTATAAAGTACAACTTTAATTCACAGAAAAAATTCAAGAACAAACGAGAGCTGGTGTTAATCAGGAAGCAATTCAACCTGGAGGTATTTGTTTCTGATATAAAAACAAATAATTTAATTTTTAACCGCATTTTAAAAAAAAATAGGCATGAAGGTGTGGTCAGATCCATTTGGACGGAAATAGAATTAAAATAAGACGTTTTAGTATTTATAAATATAAAAACTTGAATATGATTTAAAGCAACAATTAATCGACATTTTTTTATACAAATAATATGTTCATTGTTGTACGAGATTAATGGATTTATTTCCGCTTTAAATGGGAATAAAAACACCGTTCGTATTGTTAAACTGGAATTTTTGACAAATCGATATAGTAAAAAATCTGCATGATACAGAGTACACAATTTATATAATCAACAAATCATTTTTATAACCTGCAACAAACTCCATCAATAAGCTTTTACTTTTCCACTTAAAATAAACAATTATGCATTCCATTTTCACGTGTATGATAGTTTTGTCTCCATTGATCATATAGTCTACTATTTAAAATATATATTCGCGAACAAAGTCTGACAAAATGTTTAATATCAAGTGCAAACAAAAATTACAAAATAATATATGTAGCTAAGTTCTCTGTTCCACTTTGATCTGAAATGATATTCAAATAGATTCTAAATCAAAACTAGAGTTCTGAAATTCACTTTTATCTTATCGAATTTTATTTAAGTTACAAATTTGGATTTTTGGGATTGGAATAGGTGAAATCATTGTGATTTAAATTCAACAAGACATTTTTTTCTAAACAGAAGTAATTTCAATTAAAAAAGAAGAATGAAGCTTAGCTAATTTTTTAAAGACTATTCGTAGAATATTGGCAGTTTCTACTTTATACATGAAGGAACGGACAAACCATTTAAAACGAACATTTCCAATTCAGACCATAGTAATAACAGTCTTTTCAAACCGATCGATCTTCGAAACGGGTTCCTAAAAAGAAAAGTTAATTTACAGCAAGCTGTAATGCCCATCAACACGATGCCGTGAAAAAACACAAATATTTTATACTTTGAACAAACAAAAACATACGAAATTATACAAATTTTGCCAATTAACAAAATGGTTTTTTGGCTGATGTGATGCATTTCAGGTTGGGTTAAGTTAATATATTTTAAGAAGAAGATAGGTTACTTCAATACATTTTTATATACGACGTTTTTTGTTTTTCCTTCCTTGGCCAGAACGTAAATATTTTGAGCACGTAAATACTCGTGAGCACGCTACATATAATAGTCCATGGGAAAAACAGTTTTTTTTCCCCAAATTTACACCCTGATAATTCCCAAGAATTAAGAAACTCTATTAGGATTGCAGAGGACGACGCGTCTAATATATCGGAAAAATATTTTGGTTTGCAAGCAAGATTAAAGGAGAAGTGCTAATTTGCTAACTTTGTACCTTGTGCAGCACATTCTCTCAGTAGGCCTTCATGCAGCTGGTTGTGTGCAGGAGGCAACAAGTTTCTCTTAAGTGGTTTAAAAAATATACAACTTTTTTCCTGTTTCTACCCGTCGTCGCTGGAATAAATTTAATGAATGTTTAGGTTCACATAGAGTACTTTCTGAAACAAGATGGTCTGCTCTAGCTTATGCAGTTAACACGCTCATTGTTATAAGCAAATTACTGAAGCCTTGGCATCTATTTCTAGAGATCCAGAGCAAGCTCCAGACACAGTCTGTCAATTTCCTTTGTTCTTTCATAAATGCAAGGGAGAAATTTGATAAATTTGAAGCGTGTGTCGCAATTCAGAATCCAGATACTAATTATAAAGACTTAATGCAGCGAAAAATAATACGAAGTTCGCGTTCCACATATTTTGATGGTCCTGCACCATCAGTCTAGCTAATTGGGAAAGAAAAGTTTAAAATATCAACTTTTTTTTCCAATTATTGACACTATTACTTTGCAATGTAAAATACGATCCAATTGCTATCAAGAAATTAATGCATTTTTTGGATTTTGTTGTCGATTATCATAGAAATGTTATTGCAGAAAAACTTGAGGTAGAATGCCTGCACCTCGTACAGTATTTAAAAGAATTCAATAAAAATGTAAATGAAGATCTTATTGCAATATCAAAATTGTAGTGTCTAATTACAGTGGATGAAATTCGGAACACTTTTCCAAATGTAGAAACATGCTACAACTAAACAGCTTGTCAATTATATCAATTGAAAATGAACTGCTACAGGAAATTGAATCGGGTGACTTAATTCATGATGTTGCAACTGACAAAGTCAGAAAAGTATGCCTTCAATATTATTTTATTCTATACTTAAACTTACATGTATGTATATCTAAAAAATAAACTAAATCAAAACAAATATAAAGAAATAAACTTATATAAAATTAAAAAAAAATATAAAAACATTAGAAATCAATAAAAAAAACAATAAAATTTATCAAAAATCAGCTATAAAGAAAAATGTTAAAGTATTGAATGTAAATTAAAAAAATTATAAAAGTAAAAAAATAAATGTGTTTTTTTTAGTTCTTTTTAAAAAGTTTAAATTTATTTTTTTTAACTAAAGAAACCTTCTTTTTTTGGCCCCCAAATCCTTTAGAGCCCAGGGCCCCCAAAACTCTAAAGACACCCCTGAGTACTTTATAACTAAGTTTGTCAAATGTTATGCTAAAATCTGTAAATACATACAATATCAGACAATTTAGATATATGTACATAGGACGATAGTTACAGGTAAGATGTGAGAAACGCATATATTAAATGACTGATTACCCAGAATAAACATTGGCTATGAAAGTTGCTTAGCACATTTTTTAAGCATAACAGATGGCATGCTGTCAAGACTGGGATTAAGGTTTTCGTCAAGTTTTAGAATTTTGTCAAGTATAGAAGATTCAGAGATTCCTATATTAATGTAAGCTAAATTGGGAAATTGAACAGTATTTGTAATAAGTGCGAGCTATGACTAGTTTGAGAAGAGGGTTCATAAGGCACTTTTACAAAAATCAGCAAACGTATTTGAAAGCACTTGGGGTACGAATTTAAAAAAAAAGTAGGTCTTGACAGCGGAAAGTTCACCATAAATCTGAAAGTATCAATGATGATGACTTGGGAATATAAATATTTTCATATAAGATGAAAATGCTTGCTGTGCTCAGTGCTAGCAGAGGATGGGTTAAAAAAATCAAAAGAAAACTGAAATATATTTATTTGAAAGAATACAACGTTTTTTTTGCCAAGTGGTAACACTGTACTACTTTCTGAAGTGTTTCACCTATCATGGTATTAAGAATCCCATGGTTTTCATCCAACAATATCTATACCATTGGCCCTTTAGCTATTCTTTTCCTGACTATCTTTAGCTATTCTTTTCCTGACTATCTTTAGCTATTCTTTTCCTGACTATCTACATCGAGATTAATATAATTTGAAATATAGTTGAACAAAATGATTTGATGTGTGTATATTTGAAAGATTAAAACCACTATCATTCACATTCGTCAAACATCAATCCCATCTGAATTTTGGTGGATATTACTCCTTATACTTCGGATTTCTTTTTCGTTATCTTTAAAGTGTAATAAAACTGTTAATAAAAGTAATATAACGATTAACGCTGCTTGTAATTTTCCTTTAAAATAAATGTTCTGCAGGTTTGACAATCATGTGCGTTCCAATTCTCAAACATGCTTGTGAAACCAGCTAAACACGGCTTTCTAAAACAAAATGGATCCAAGTGGCATTTTTTTAGAAACTAAGTTAAGTTAATTTGTACATATATCATCCAATGAGTCTATGCAAAAGAAATGTATATGATATCCTGCTGCTAAAATGTCTATATTTTGGTATTAAAACAAATTAATAATGCATCTGTGATTTGAATATAAACATAATCTAATTAACCAAAACCAAAAAAAAAAAACATTTAAACCGCTCCTTCACCTGTCAATTAAAACAAATTAATAATGCATCTGTGATTTGAATATAAACATAATCTAATTAACCAAAAAAAAAACATTTAAACCGCTCCTTCACCTGTCAGTACGGTATCGTTTCTATCGGTATAGGTACCATTCGGTATATAAATCTCTGTACATAAAAGTTAGTAGTGGCTACAGCCACATCTTTGTATGTAAAACCTATAGTACCTATTGTCAAGAAGTAATTTTTGTTTACGTCTGCCGTAGACCAATTTGATCGTCGGAGGTTTCATATACAAAAGTCAAGTCAACAATCTTTGTACGAGCTTATGTCACCATAGTTACTAGATGCCCCACCGTAGAAATGTCCGTGGATGTTTCCTACTATAATTTTATATACGAAGCCTACTAGGAAGGAGCTAAGCATAAGATCTGTAATAATTCGGCTAGGCAGATACAAGTACCAATACCTACTAGTGAGGTATCGGTCTTAAGATTTACATCAAAGAAATCTGTAGTAAATGAAATATACACAATAAAAATAAGATACTCGTTTGCTTATAATCTCAATAAATAGAAATCTTCTTGTGGCTTTATTCTGTTCTTAGCTAGCCATATAATAGTTTCCATCCAGCATATTTGCCAATCTGTTACCATTTTTAAATTCTAGTTAATCAAACGGGGATGGTCAATCGTATTTGAAAGTGTGAACCTCCCATAGGTTGCATGTAAAATAAAATTCTACACCAGACAAATTTAATTTATCTCTACACTTTTTTGTTTTCATAACTGTCGTCTATATATTCGTCCTCTTTTTTGTAGAGACAATATATTTGTTTCCTGTTTGTATAATGCATTTCATATTGTTTAATTTTTGTTTTTGCTGTTCTTCATCTTCAGTCACGCTGTGAGAGATGGTGCTTCTGCTTACTCTGTAATTGTTCTTTCTCACTCACCATTATACATTCTCAGGCAGATGAGCGAGAGAAAGAAAAAAAGCAAGTTTGTGTGGTTTTGATTTGTTCTTATTCGTTTCTTTACTCTGTTATTCATTTTTTATTTCATTCTTTTACTTGTTCTCAAACGTTTTGTTTCTTATTTTCTTAAGTGAAGTGGAAGCACGACCCGACCAAGAGTACGGAATTACATCTATCGTTGTTTTAAACAATTTATTGAATAAAAATTGATATCGTTTTAACTATTTTGTGAATCAAAGCTACATCACAGAAGTATTTTTCATATCCTAGAGCGGGAAAATTTGCTTAATTTGCATACAAATTCTATTCATGGTAAGAAAACACCATGACCTACTACCTAAGAGAATTTTTTTTTTGTATTTTAAAAATTTCTTTCACACTTTCTTTGTTTGAATTGGTGATTCTATTGTACAAAATGTTGTTGAAATCCGCAATATATATTATAATGATATAAATAGGTAATATTTAATAAGTAGGTAGGTACGCTTATCTAGAAACAGAAAAGGGTTACTAAGATTTGAAAAAAAAATCGAAATAACCACAATTTATAAAGTGAAAGGCAGAAGCTGAATAATTATAAATTATATTACGATTTCTCCCTCCCTCAAGCACTGAACCATTGTTTTTCTAATCCTCTTGGTAGAAGTAAGTACTTTTTTGTGTCTTTCATTTCTATTCTGATGTATACTAAATTTGTTGCAACCTAGTAAAAGAACCAGGGTTACCTTTTCACCAAGATGATTTTCTAGTTTAAAAAAATGTGTGTCGATTATCGAATAGCCGGGGCGACTTTCCATTACCGCAGCACGAATTTCCTTCTGATTTTTTTTTTACAGTTAGGTAGGAGTCTCAATAGAACATGTTTTAAATATTAGGGCGAGGAAACAACTTTAAGTCATAAAAAAAAATATTTTCTTTTTCGGACTTAACCCTACTTTTTGTGTATTGCATTTTTTGAGCCTGAAACAAGTTTTTTTTAATTGATAGCACGGCGTACTAACAGCTAGGTAACCCCCCTGCTTGGGGTCACTATAGGATTTGGGGTGGGTGCGAGTTTGGGTATATGCAAAGTACTTTTCCATTTGAGCACTAAAATAAAAGAAATTACTAAGAAAAGAAAAAAAGTATGGCAACACTGAACAAAAAACAGGGAAGAAATGTCAAAATCAACCATTTTTGAGTGTTTCGTATGGAAAAAAGTGAACTTTAAAAATTAATTAAAAATAGAAATAAATGTTTCCTCGCTCTAAAATTGCTGTAGTTATTATTTATTTGCACATATCTATCGAATAAAAAAACCGCAGGTCGAAATTCGTGCTGCGGTAATGGAAAGTTGAGCCCTTTTTTCTTTCTTTTCTTTTCCTCACTACTATAAACTATTATTGTTATGTCAACAAAAAAATTTAAGTTTACGAATTGTTATTTAGAAATTGTTAATCTTTCGAGTTGTGGGTATCGAAAATTAAATATGCATTTTTTTATAACTTCCAATCGCATAGGCTAAGGACAGATTGATGACTTAAATAATGTACCTACGTACATAGTTTTAAAACTGTTCGTGAATCAAATATTTTTCTTAGTTTTAATACCAAAACAAAAAAATTGTATAATATGTAACTGTTGTTATATTTCTAAGGATATCGAAATCCTTCGAATTAGTAACATGTTTAATTATTTTAAATGCAAAGCGTTAATTGCTTTAAGACTCTGGAATCGTGGTCTTCAGTGACAGGTTCGTCAACTGGAGTGAATTATAATTAAATAACGAATATATAGGTATAATAAAATCGAGAATAGATTTAAATTTAAAATTAATAAAATGTTATTTATTACGTTGTATTTTAAGAAAAATCTGAAAAGAATCAAAATAGAGTATCGCAAAAACAGCATCTACGTAGCCATTTGTAGGTATGTTCTTCTGTTAAGTCCTAAGTGTTTTAATAATGTTCTTAAATATTATTTATTTTAAGCCTATTTTATAGAAAACACAAATTGTATCTCACTAGGAAGTAAAGAAATTTATTTTCTGTGTAAGTACATATTCTTAACTTAGATAATTATAAGTAAACTTTCAGAAGATAGACATCGAACTTATGTTCCTCAGCATGCTTTTGATATTAGATGTAATTCATATACATATGTATGTAATTTACTTCTGGAGTTCAAGGATTCAAAATCTCATTTTCATACCCGTATGTCTTCAATTCCTTAATAGAATAGGATGGATTACGCTTTCTTGAATAAATGTTTATCTTTTCTAAGCACTTCAAACTTTCAGCCCTCCCTCTTTACCAAACCTCATTACTTAAAAACAATTCTTATAAAGAAAAAATAATATGGTCTCTATTTGGGTACAAGATTCTACTTCTACTTTATTTTTGTGACCAATCTTAGAAGTTTTTTTTATATAAAACTAGAGCTGGTCGAAATTTATTTCAGAAGATGCTTTATTCGTTCACAAATGAGTAAAACAAAGATCTTTGTATATTATATTAGTATATTTAAATTTGATTTCATATTTATTTCAGTGAATAGCTTAAACTCAGTAAGATACGTTTTTTTTTGAAATTGTGCTAAGATGATATAAATTCATAATTTTTATAAATTTTGATTAAATTGATTTGCTGGCAGCCCTGTTCTGTTTGTTTTTATCTTTCACATTTTCTTTTTTCGCTCGCCCACCCGACGATACCGATACTAACCATCACCTGTACACGCTATGTCTGTGCAACTTTACCTTTTCTTTTGAGTTCTTTATTTTTATTTAAAAGTATTGTAAATCTTTGTTTGGTTGTAGTTTGCTATATTACGAATCTATTGAAAATAGGAGACTAAAACTAAAGATAAATTAACAAAGTAAGTGTAGGAGAAAGAAAAAAGAAATTTACAATTTCGAACACATACGTTTTGAAGAATGGCAATGGAACTGGAAGAAAAAACAACTGCATCATTTGTATTAGAATTGAATAAGCGCCAAAAAAAACAAATAAGAATACCAAGAAAGAGAGACAGAGAAGTATAAAAGTTTCTATCTCGGTTCGGCTGCTTGTTGCTATTGCTTTGTCTACTGTGTATCTGTGATGAATGCTGACAAATAAAATACGTGTAAAGAAAAATTACTTTCAACTCAACATTTCTATGCTCCTCTTGTTGACTACGTCTGGTCTTGTTGTCGTTGTCGTGAAAAAATGTGAATTATTAACTTTCCATTGCTCTTGATTCTTCAACTGCTTTCTTTTTTTCCTTATTATTTGTGTTTAATTTATTCTAAACATTGTTTGAATTTTTTAATATTGTGTTCATATTTTTTTCTTTTAATAGTTGTTTTGTACCTATTTAAATATAAATTTCCTTTCAGAAAAGAACACAGTCTAGTACAACATATTTTGTCGGTTGTCACTTGAAAAGAGACTGACCTATATACGCGTGCCGCTTCTACTTGCAATACTTTTTACTACGGCTGGAGTATTTTATTTATCGTGCCTGCTTTCCTCTCTATCTTAGCATATAAGTTCGCATAAGAGAAGATTTGGAACCGCAATAAACAGGGTACCACACGAAAATCTCAAGAAGACAAAATAAAGTTCTCAAAACATTAAACATTATTAATGATGGCCGATCAACAGTTCTTTTTAAAGTGGAATGACTTTCAGACAAATATGGTTACATCCTTCAGGCACCTGCGAGATGAAAAAAGCTTTACAGATGTAAGTATAAGTATCGAAATTTAATCGATTAAAGCCTTTTCTCAAAAATTATTGCCTTCACTTAGATGCAATAAAATTGCGATTT
Organism: Eupeodes corollae; assembly: GCF_945859685.1. Taxonomy (NCBI): domain Eukaryota; kingdom Metazoa; phylum Arthropoda; class Insecta; order Diptera; family Syrphidae; genus Eupeodes; species Eupeodes corollae. The sequence continues at coordinate 75,372,125 of NC_079149.1, read as the reverse complement.
CTATAGGTACTTAGAAATAACAAAAAGTAGGTAATCCTTTAAAGATTCCCCAATTTTTTGAGGTCTGAGTTATTAAAACAATTTGAAATATACCTATTTGAAATGGTTTTTTTTTTTAAACATACCTGCCTGCATATACTTAGCGATATAATAGAATTGTGATATGGATGTGAAAGTAGTTGACTTGTGTGTTTTTTTTTAATTTTTATTGTTCTACAAAGGAAGAAAGTTGAGATTCATTCAGCACATACAAATTAGTTTGGTGCTTCTACCTTACTCTACAATTTTGATAAATGAGAATTCGATAACTTATAAAGATTGACAAAGACTACAAGATATTTATAAAAGTAGACTAAGTAATTGTAAAATTCGTCAAATTAAAAATGTTTCCAAAGTAAAAATTTAAACAAATTGTTTTAGACTAACTTGTGATTTTTAAGACCTAAGTAAATCGATCTTGCTCATCTGACCTAACATTTATATAAAACAATAATATTTAATTTAAATCGAAATAAGGAGTGTGTTTCATAGTTTAGGGCTGTCAAAACACGAGTGCGACATGCAGTATTTCCATACTGTATGTTTGTAGATTTGTAGAACCATAAAAAGTGTAAAGGTGTTATTCCATCATAGAGGAGGAAGGCCTCAAATCACCGCAGCAAAAGGTGATTGAAACGTTTATTAAATTTCTTCCGAAGAAAACCTACGGAATCATCCAGGGAAGCAAAAATTGAACTTAGGTTACCCATTGATCCATCAACTATCAGACGCCGCACACTGCAGACCGTATTGCGTTGTTTTAAAATAGCAAAAGAGCCATTTATTTACAAACAAAAATGTGAAAGCTCGTTTTGCTTTTCCAAAAACTCATCTCAATTGGAATCCTCAAAAATGGTTCAAAAAAGTTGAATATGCACGGATCTGGTGGAAAACAACATGATGTCAGAATGCCAAGATGTGAGAGAATAAATCCAAAACACACTAAAAAGCCGGTCAAACATTGCCCAAGGAATCGGGCCAATTCAACAAAAGGAGGGCATACTTCCTTTGTAACACCATGCTGTCTTATGCCCATTGGGAAATGGACGTTCCAATACGCAATGAACCCAAACGTAAGTCGAAGTTGGCCACAAAGTGGATTGCAGAAAAAAGATTGAGGTTATAACATGAGAGAACCTGTATGAAATTGTGAAGAGAAGAATTGGGAGCAACTTTTTTAAGGACAAAAGTGACCTATTCGCTGGAATTCAGTGCCAGTGGAATATTCCAAAAACGTTTATTAATAACCCTATAGCTCCAATGCCCAGAAGATGTACAGCCTTTATAAAAAATAAAGGGTAGGCGATTAAATATTAACATTTTCTTGCCTTGAAGTTAGAAAATAGTTTGAAATTTAGTTGTAAGATCTAAGTTGCAAATGTCTTACACAGCAATTTTACCAACTATGAAAGTATTTAGTTATTTATTTTGGTGAAGAGTGTTAATTTTTGTTCCAACAATTATAACTTAATATCAAAAGAATTTAGAAAACTAAAGAAAGAATTTTGCTGTTTGATTTTCTAAACAAATTTTTTTCTTAAAGAAAAATGTTGGAGGTTCTAGTTGCAAATGTTTTGCACAGTACTGTATGTTACCTAACCAGGTTTTTCAAACCAATACAAACACAGTTTCTCATCTATTTCAAACAATTTTGGGAACATTTTTAGAACTAGGTAATTCAGACCTCATAATTTTAGCTTCTTCTACATAGAAAATTGTCCAAGTAGTTTTTTGTATGTTTGGGAACAACAATAAGTCGTATGTTGGTCAAATACTGTTATATTATTGTTTAGTTAAAGGCTCATTTGCATACTTATCTACATGACTCATTGTGTGTTATGCTATTTATAAAAATTTAAATACCTTCAGGAGTATCACATAACGAGCTTGCATCAACACATTTTGAACTTTACTAGTAAAGAAACGATCTTCACGAACTTAAGCTAAGGGTTTCCAAGATTCCTTATACTAGGATTTACCATTCAAACCCAAAAGTGAATTTCATTCTAGACTTCCCACAAAACCGAATGTTCCAATGTTTTCGGTAAAAAAGCAAGCTCATTAATTTGAAATATGTTACTCAAATGTGGGCCCGTACTAAAATTACACCTGTATAAGCAAAAGCTAAATAGAAGCTAAAAGGTTTTAAGCGATCACACAGCATAACCAAGATTCCATAAAAGACATTTAAAAGACCAGTTCCTCTGTAATTGCCAGGTGTTAAAGTGTCTTCTTTTAAGTTATATTTATTGTTTAATTACAGCTTTTTAAAATTATGATATGACATTTTATATTATATTTTATTATACTATATTGAAAGATATTGTTTTGATGTTAGGGTATTGTGAATACAAAATGGCAGTGTGGGCCTCTTTCTGCACTAAATTTATTTGTATCACTATCTTTTCTCAAAAGTGATCATGGAACAGAAATAACACTTTAACCGATCACCTGAGAATATCTTATAATGAACCTGTATTTTTCAATGCTAGTAAGTTTATGGAAAATCTTCAAACTTTTTAAATATACCTTACAAAAGATTTACAGCAGTTAACCGATATTTTTTCCCCGAATCGTGGCTTTGTATTGTAACTCAATATTTTTTGTTATTTACTATACCGAAAATTTGAAAAACTATACTTTTAGATCCCGTAGAGTATTAAAAATAATCTTAAAGAAACAAGTACAACAAAGCAAAATATTACCCCATTTATAAAAAAAAACTATATTATAATAATTCTAATTTAAGGTGACATTGGCATGCGAAGGGCAAACGTGTAAAGCCCATAAAATGGTGTTGTCAGCTTGCAGTCCATATTTCAAAGCTCTATTGGAGGTAAGCTCACATAAAGTAATTATTTTTTATAAATTTAATATTGTAGTCTTCGATTTTAAAGGAAAACCCATCGAAACACCCCATTATAATTTTAAAAGATGTTTCATATATTCATCTTCAGGCGATTCTAGAATTTATGTATGCGGGTGAAGTGAATGTATCACAAGAACAGCTCCCAGCCTTTTTAAAAACAGCTGACCGATTAAAAGTGAAAGGACTTGCTGAGACACCATCATCCATTAAAAGGGAAGGTTGATGGTAATAATTATTTAAGTAATCCGCTCTCCTTTAATGTATCGTTTAATCACGTTAATTGTTTTTTTTTGTATTCGTTTCAACCGAAGCACTTCATACATGAAATTCATTTTGTATTTAATTTAAAATTTTCTCTTACTCTCTTTGACATTGATATTTTAAAATTCCATTCATATTTTTTGTCAGTTTATATTTCTAAGTATTGACAAATTTTCTTCATCGAATGTTATGATATGTATAAAGTTTTGATAAAAAAAAAACAGAAAATGATTGATATCGTTTATATTTTTATAAATACGGAGATATTGAGATTTTGGAAACATCAATCAGTTTATTAAAACATGGGCAAAAAACAGATGCAATTGTAATCGAAAAAGCTACAAACTGAATAAATATTCCAAAAATTGTTGTTTATATACTTTCTTTATAATATTAAAGTTCAGTAAAAGTGTTTTATTAGAAGCTACAAAATGGGCGTTCTGCATTCTATAAATATATGAATTAATTTCTTTAATTAGCATATAAAAAAGGTAATTTAAATCACATTTTACCAGCACGTTGTATTATACCTTTTTGCCTACTCTTAACATAAAAACAAACGTTTAAATAATATTTTCGTAATAATCAAATCAAAAGGTTTATAGGATTGTCATTGAGGTTTTTAGTTTATTAAATAATAATAATTATGTCTTATTTTTTGTATACAAAATGTAAAATTTATAAGAAAAGTATTAAAATAAGTTAGTATTCAACGAAATGACTTTCTTTTACTAACGTTAAAGCTTTATATTGTCTATTTTTTTGTTCAGTTTTATAAAACATGACAGAAAATTTGCTTAAAAATTAATTTCTTTATTTATTTCAACAGAATTCTCAAGTTAATTCACAATTATGTATATTCTATTAAGTATTTTTTTTCCATTGCTTACCAAGGCTCCACCAAGACTTAACGCACGAATAAATAAATAATATAATAAGCACTGGAAATCCCTAAAAATGATTAAATACAATTAGTTACAGGTTGAAACCCATGCAATTTAAAAATCCCTCCGGATGTCAAAGTGGATGATCTGTTTACAAACAAGTAATTGATTTTTTTTTTGGCTTGGAAGAAAACAATAGAGGCACTCTTTAATTACGTAGTCAAGTGATTCTTATTAGCTAAATGCAACTAGAAAATTAATTAAATTTCCACTCCCACGTAGTATACCAATTTCGGCTATAAAGTTAGTGGACACTAATTTTGACGTTTTACAGTCAGCTGCCTGGTAAAGACACAAACGCTCAAGGTGAAAAAAATCTATCAGCGCTTCGATATAAATATCTTTATTCAATTTAAAGGCAAAACAATGCATTTAAAGTTCTCAAAACTCAGATGTTTCCTATTTTATATATTTATATTTGTCATTAATATGACAGTTCCGTAATAACTGACTACGTAGTCCTCAGTTTAATGAATGCGACCCATGCATTTAAAAGCTATTCGTCATTTAAATCGAAGCTCAAATTTCATTAAGCAATAAGCTCATGTTTATCGTTGATTCTTTTAATCCGGTCCTCTCCATACCTAACAACAGTACTCGTACACAGGAATGCTTGAGAGTTGTGAGTAACTAGGCCCTAGTTTTCAACAAACTGTTGCGCGACCTAATTTATATATAATTTATCTCATCAATTTTTAATAAAATTCTCAATTAAATAAGCAGGCTTAATTTTTCTTTCGTTGTTGGTCGCGATGTAATGTTATAAAATGTTGGTATTGGTAGATTGATGATCAACAATTTCTAACAACTTTGTTTCTAACAATTCATTCCTGAAGTAACAACAATAGTTAACAATTTTTCAAAGAAGGATCAAAGACTACACTTTATGGTACAAAAATCTTATTCATTTTTATTAATTCAATCTTAAAGCTAGACAAAAATTCATAAAACTAGCCTAATAAGTTTTGGGCAGTAATAAAGTTCTTGACTAAGCATGGTAAATCGTCTTAGATTAATTTGGAAGAGATGTCAGCTGATTCCGGGAACTCTTACTCTCGGAAACCAATGACTTACAATTGGTATAGTCTTTAAACAAGGTAGAGAGTCCATAGAAAAATATCCCCGCTTTGGATGACCGATTGAGGCAACTTCTTCAGACATCGCAGAAATGGTTGGAGTATCACGTACGTCGTACACCCATTTTAAATATTCTACATGACCATCTTGGCATGTCTAGGGTCAGTGCAAGTTGGGTGCCGAGAATGCTTATAGTTGTTTGAATGAATTTATGCAGTGCCGCAAAAGAGGCGAAACGCCCACTAAGAAGTTCAAGGTCTCACTATAAGATGGAAAAATTATGGCTAGTCTTTTGGAATTCGGAGGGGAAAAAATATACATACAATTTGAGAAAAATTACAACTTTTTTTAAAAAATTGCTGCGCCACATCAAAAGTATATTATTATTGGATGAGATTCTAAGCATGTCGTCGGATCAAACTGTACGACTTGTTGCAATACGTCTTCGTTTTATTACACCTATGTACATCGAAAACTCAAGTTTTCCCATACATTTTTGGTAAATCACAAGTTTTCGTAAACTACAAGTTTTATATAAAACCTCTCGAAAAGTAGTAGCAATTCAAAGTTGAACTAAACCAACAAACTTTTCCAACCATTCAGTACTCAAATTAATGTAAACAAAACAGCTGATGGCTGCTGTCAAAACAAATAATTGGTAAGTAATATTATTTATACAATTTCCTTACAAAATAAGAATTATTGTTTTTTTTATTTACAGAATATGGCAGAGAAAAAAAGGAAACTGGGCGAGCTGCGTGGCAACAAAAAAACGTCGAAAATAAAAGCCCGGTGACTATTTGCGGCACTGGCGGTTCTTTTATGATCCTCTAGAGATTCAAACGCTCTTCGTTAAGCGAGGAACCAGAATTCACTATGGATATTGGCGTGACGACCCCAAGGACGAGGAAGACTTGCTCATAGTTCGTCATAAAGATTCCAAAGGATACGTCTTCGAACTCTTCGCCACAAATATGTTCGATGCTTTCGCTTTCTACCTGGAAAAAAACTTTCCGGTAACTCTGTTCAATTACAAGGTTTTGGGAGATATAAGAAAGGCAATAAATTCATTTGTGAACGAAAATTGTCACACAAACAAATTGGTATTGCAAAGGGCGTTATAGAAGCGTTTTACTTAGCGTACGCTACTTGGCATTTGGCGGTTAGTGGAATCCAAATTTTTGATCGACAAATGTAACTCTCGCTGTTGTTTTAGTTTCCTTTTAGGACGAGTAAACCGCCATTTTCTGTCGACGTAAAATTTTCAAACGCCTTGTGAAAAATTAAATGAAAATGCAAGTTTTTATTATGTTTTACTGTTTCTTTTAGTGTTATTAGTTTAATTTTTACTAAAGGGTGGAAGATACTAATCCAGGTGGAATGAAAAGGTTCACAGAATTTATTAAATCAAATCCTTCATTCGCACCAAATTTTAAAAGAGGTGGCCCAAACTGAAAAACAAAAACAATTGGGAATCCGTTGTAAAACCCCCAATTCCTTGGGGCCACTGGTTAGAACGGTAAAGGAGTTACCAAAGGTTTGGTTTGATGCCAAGTTTAAAGTAAAACTTTATTGACTGGTTCCGTCTTGGTCGGAAAAGTGAGCATTTATTCAACAAAACCAAAAGTGCAATTCCATAATTTCAAGCATCTCTTAAATGATGAGGCTCATCATAGGTTCTGCAATGTCCAAATTGAAATCATTCCCTACACTCTTTTGGTAACTGCCTTCAACAAAGAATCTTTTGTGGTGAAAAATATAAAATTATGTTAAATATCGAAACAATTAACAAAAACTTACTCTTAAAATCCGTTGTGGAATTGTAATTTTTGACAGGTCACAAAAATTTCATAATGTTTTCTTGTAGCCCAATCCCCCATTTCGCTTTTTTTTCACCACTCACATGTAATCACCGATGGCGAATTCAAGAGTTTACCTGGAATGTAATTTGATGGTGTCTCAGGTAAGACGGGTACCGCTCGGGATTCTAGATAATATATTTCCTTTATGGTTTCTATCTTGACTTCTTCAGTTTAGTTATATTTTGAATTTCGAGGTTAGTTTATTTTATGTTTTAAGCAAACATACTGCAATTACCAAGATGGGAATCTTTCGTACGTTTCTACTCCGAAACCCGTTTGTTTAGATTGTTGTATTTGTAATTTTGACAAAAGCCAATTTTAAGCTTTTGTTGATAGCAACCAATGTTCATTTTTATCTTGAAAAAACCATGTTCAAGCCCAAATATTTTGTTTGCAAGTAATTAAAACCTGTGTCAATTTAATTAATCCAAGTTTATTTATTTGTTTTTAATGATTTAAGCTTGCAACTATTTTTATTAATAAATATTAAATTAAAAAAAGAGTTATAATCGAAAAATACCTTATCCATAACATTATTGATTGATAGAAAAACTATGAATCAAAGGAACACCAATGCTTTAAAAAAATAACTAGAACGATTATAGCGAACCTGTTGAATAAATGCAGAGCAAATAAAATGTAAAATTTTGACATATATCACAAAATAAAAACGTCTTAAAATCGTTCTGAATTCATGCACAACTCATTCAATAGATCATGTAATCGACATGAATAATTATTGTTGACGTACAGAATATTTCTTTAGTGAATTTCCACCAGCGTTACCACTTCTCATTATTAATTGGAAGTAGATTTTAGAAAAAAAAGTGAAGTAGATTGATTTACTTTTTCATATTTTTCCAAACATTTTATACATTTAGGGAAATTCACGATCTAGTGCAATTAGTCTGTGAATTGCATTTGAGAGTAAATATATGCACAACGCCCGAAAAGCAAATAAAAAAGCAAGGTGTACTTGCAACGATTTTTGACAGTTGTGAGAACAGCTGATTATTTTTATTTTTATGTGGAATTCAAAAGTTTATTTTGGTTTTAATATGCCGAGGAAAACTGAAAAAAAAAAACAAATTATTGATTCGCTTAAGCTTAAGAAGAAGCTGCTGCTACCATTATTGATGAAGGTAAGTCAATTATTCTCATACATAATTTCGGCAAGTGACCACTTTTTATTCGTTTTTTCTATTTATTCCAGCCATGTTGATTATTTAAATATCAGCTGATTTATTGCTGTCAAAACAGTGTTGCTCATGATTGTGCATTTTTATACTTTAGGGTTTCAGCGAAGTAAATTTGCAATACTAAAGCATGTGCATATTCATATATTTTGTTAGTGTATAGCATCTGTATGCACAAAAAATATGCACATGCACTGATGTAAGACCATTTACATCCGATCGTGAATTCCCCTATTATTTCAATAAAAAAAACTATAATTCCTTCATATCATATAATTCAATATGTTAATGTAACAAAAAAGTCTGTTTAAAACTATTTCCTGCATTTTAAGAATTAAAATGTACCTGCAAAAATGTTTGTTTTCAAAAATGTAAATACCATTTAATTTATCGAGAAAACATTATTTTTCTAGATTTGTATTTGAAAATCGTTTTTGAATTTTAGTTTAAAAATATTTTTATGTTTAAAACTTATTATTAGACGTCTTGCATTTCAAGTTTGTAAAAAGTTATGATGACCTATTTTCAAGATATCAAATTTCGAAAAAAATAAAATTTGTTTATAAATTAAAAATAAAAACAATGACATTTTTGGCAGAAAAAAATAGTTTAGTTCTTGAGAAAACTTAAAAACAAAATAAGGGTTATATCCGAGATACCCTTCTGGAGCAATACAAAAATATTTTTTTATATCGAAAGAAGCCAAAATAGGAACACTTTTAGCAAGAATTTCAAAAATTCTATTTGTTTTTTTTTTAAATTGATTTCTTACCGTACAAATTTGTATTGGTACAACTGTTATTATTAGTTTGAAAAACAGGAAAGACATACAGACAAAATCTGGGGCCTAACTTTTTTCGACTTATCTACCATCGTAATGTCATGTTTGATTAAAATCCTGAATTCGAATTTGTTTACGAATGCAAAACTTGCATACAGGTTCTGTATGTCTAAAGTAAAACTTACAACAGGGTTAAACTAGAATACAGTAGATAAAACGGAACCTTGCCGCAAATGCAAATACCCAAGCGATTTTGTATGCTCTAGAAAGTTTTAAAACTACATACAAGATTGATATGGAGAAAAAAGAAGTAGATTCAGTCTATTTTTACTAAAATTGAAGTAGGGAGAAACACAGATCTTAAAAAGAAGTAGATTTCGATATTTTGATGATGGTGAGAAGGAAGAAGTAGATTTTTAATTTATTTGAAAAAAAGAAGTAGATCTACTTCATTTCAAGTAAAATGGTAACGATGATTCCCACAGTTTAACGCAAAATATTATTTTCATTCATTCTTTAAAAATGCTTAGTTACGAAAGTTCAAGTTTACTTATTATTATTTGAAGGGTATGTTTAGTAAGGGCTGCTAATAATGAAAAAATCAATGAGTTTTTATTTTTCTTAATATATTAAATACTTCCATAGATTACATTTTATAAATGCAGAACATAGTTTTCAAATATAACGCAGAGGCTAGTGTAAAAAATATTTTTGAGAAAGCTAATAATATTTAAGGTATGTTCATTAAAGAAATTTTCGCTTCAGCTCACCTTCATCAACTTTTTAGAAAAAATAAGCAATAATAGCAGCCAATTATTTCATAGCATATTTACATACGCAAATGTACATATGCTAAGAAATTCGTAATTTTATGCGAAAGCATAGAAGACAACATTATTAAGTCAAGAAGTATGCATTTTGGAGCGTTTACCGATTTTATTTCTATTGGGTGTTCGCTTTCCCTATACTGGAATAGAAAAAGTAACTTAAATCTGTTTATTGCACTAATTTAGTTGGTATTGTGTGTAACCATATTGCCTATTTCTATTCTTTAAAAATGCTTTACACAAAGCAACTTATTTTTTAAACATGGTTCCCTCAAATTTGTATTCCATAATCTAACTACAAACAAAATTCTAACTCTAACATAGTCCCCCAAAAAGAAATTATTTCTGCAACAAAATGATGGAAATACTAATCTAATTGAGGATTCTGAACTAGCTAAAGTTGGCAATGGAACTTCACAAGTATGCTTCTCGTAGCATTAAGGTACTCTTTTGTACATTTCCAATTATACTTAACCATTTACAGCGCATAATGCGTTCGCTAATAATTTAAGTACACAAATACAGCAATTGGTCAATTTTATTTAATTTAATATACATACATTTACAACATTTATTTGGTTTGAAATTAAAAAGATTTTCAAATCTTCAGATTCTGTTGGTTAGGATTGTTTCGTTTTTGAACGAAGGCCATGAAACATTGAAAGTGAAGCATTTACCCTGGATACAAGAGGAGATCGAGGAATCGAATCGAGATTTCGATCCAGGTTATATGGTGGCACTGAATTGAGGAATCGAATTCAAATGGAATCGAAATAGCATTTAGCTTTGTATGTATATATGTATATTTGAATAGTACTATCATGAAACACAAAATGTTGGTACGAAAGGCGAACCATAAAAACGTATAAATATTCTGTGTCAACGCACGCACCGTCAACGTTCACAGTGTCAATGCTTTTTAATTATCGTAAATCTACAAATGACGTCTATTTTACGTCAAAATGTCAAAGTGTTGACCGTTTACGTTGACCTTCTAATAGTAGCTTCAGACTTTTTTCTTTAATATTTGCAGTGCGAAGCAACTGTGTTAAAATTGGAAAAAAATGAGAGTTTATGCATGTTTACCTATTTTAAAACATATTTTTCTATATTTATCCTTTTGGAGTTAAAATAGGTACATGAATAAGTACGGTAGTATGTGTTTACGTTCGCAGGTTGTTGCGTAGATTAAAATGTAAGGTAGTTTCCAGAGAATAATTTAGTTAAATTAATGTATTAAACCAAAAAGGTAACAAAATTAGTTTAAGAACCTACTATTCTCCTGACACTCATTTTGGTTGTTTCAATAAAAGGAGAAATGGCTGAAGCTTACTACACTATCCTCTTCTTGCGTTCTTAGGAAAAAGGGCAAATGGTTTTGGTTTGTCAGGTGTAATTAATTATTTAAGTAATCACGTTACAAAAATGACATTCCAATTTTAAGGAATAAAGATGAAAAACACTTAACATTGAAGAAATACACATCAAATTTCAAATTAAAATAAGTTTTTATTTCTAACTAAATCTTTGTTAATTTTAATTTTCACCTCAATTACTATTGACTGATTTCTATGGTGCTAACATCAAATCAACTAGAAAGAGTTTTTAAATAAGTGACCACTTAAGCTCTTATTTAAACATGAATATATGCGGCTGGGATGCCACCCACACTGATAACTTCCCATTCCGATTAATTACTTAACTGTTTTATTTTAATAAAAATTAGGTAAATGTCGCAAATAATATTTTCTGTGCCATCTTCAAGTAACCCAATTTAAAAAAAAGTGCGATTTTAATCGTGTGTCATAGCATTAACGAGGGCTTTTAAAAGCTGCCACCTAAACTTCAAAAGTTTAAGAACGCCCAAAAAACGCTTCTTTGCAAGATTTGTCCAAGATATTGCCCGTGGCATGATGGTTAGTGCGTTGGACTAACTTAGAGTGTCCGTATGGGACCATTAAATTAGTTGTAAGTTATGGATAATTAGGCTAGTTTTATGAATTTTTGTCTAGGTTTAAGATTGAATAAATAAAAATGAATTTGAAAAAAAAAGTGCGTTGGACTGTCATGCAAGGGGTCTTGGGTTCAATCCCTGCCTGTGCCACCTTAATTTAAAAAGTTATGGATAATTAGGCTAGTTTTATGAATTTTTGTCTAGGTTTAAGATTGAATAAATAAAAATGAATTTGAAAAAAAAGTGCGTTGGACTGTCATGCAAGGGGTCTTGGGTTCAATCCCTGCCTGTGCCACCTTAATTTAAAAAAATTAATTTGCGCGGGTACTGCCTCTTGCGAGGAATTGAAAAATCTTCAAGAGTAAATCTGTCATGAAAAAGTGCTTTCTCAAATTAGCCGTTCGGATTCGGCCTAAAATTGTAGCTCCCTTCCATTCCTGACAACAGTAATCGCACACAGGAATGGTTGAGAGTTGTAAGTCACTAGGCCCTGGTTCACAACGGACTGTTGCGTCACCCAATTTATTTATTTATTTATTTGATCACCCAGTCACTTGGAACCTTATTAGAAGTTAGGTAGTCGGGGGCATCATGTTCATACATTTTGAAATAGGTTTCCCTCCTGATGCCCGAGTGCCGCATGCAAAATTAAAAAAGTAGAATATAAAATTTTATTTGCAATTAAAGAATAATCACTATCAGTATATAATAAAATCTAATTTCAGTAAGTTTTTCTTAAGCTGAAATAGTAAGTAATAATCAATAAATAGTATACACAATTTTTAATTCTATTAATATCCAAATACCTAGGTACAAGTACAGTATTGTGCAAAACCTAAGCAACCATTTCGACTTTGCATTTCAATATTGTTTTTACCATGCTTTATAATAATAATAATAAGATAATAAAATAATAACGCAATTTATGTGGAATTATAGTTTTATTTTTATGTATCGTGTTTTTATCTTTATATAAAAATAATAACATTATAAACATTTTCTAAAAATAAAATAACAAAAAATTCAACGATTTCGTATGTGCAAAACATTAGCAACTTTTCAATACATTGTATAGTTTCCCTTATTTCTTAGGACTTCAGCACATCTTCTTGGCACGGAAGCTATTAATTAGAGATGACATATCGTGGTATGTTTTTTTCCATTGTTCTTGTAAAGATTTAAAGAGCACCGCCTTGGATTGGAAGCGTTGCCCAGCGACTCGATTTTTGAGAAACCCAAAAAGATTTTCAATGGGATTCAAGTCTGGTGATTGTGCCGGCCAATCAAGAACTTGAATCCCATTGCCTTCAATCCACTTTTTAACCATCTTCGTTGTGTGTTTCGGGTCGTTGTCGTGTTGAAACACACATCGAAGCGGCATATTCCAATCGGAATATGGTAACATCTGCGTTTCCAGGGTACGTTTATATTCGAATTTGTCCATTATTCCTTCAATTTGATGAAAAGGACCTTGTCCATGTCCTAAGAAACAGGTCCAAATCATCACACTGCCAACCCCATGTTTTACTGTGACATTGCAGTATCTTGGATTGACCCGTTGACCCTTACCTCTTCGCACGTGACATATTCCATCTGACTGTATTTAATTAAACTTTTATTCATCGCTGAAAAGTACCGTTTTCCATTTCTCAACGGACCATTGGTGATACTTTTTTTGCAAAATCTAATCTAATTATTTTAAATAAGTTAAAAGTTTGATTCAATACTTCAATTAAACCCAACCTTTTTTTCAAAAGTTGTTTTGTAAGCAACGGTTTTTTGCATAGCCTGTAACTTCGAAGGTCATTTTCTAGGGCACGTCTTCTCACAGTGCTTGCATTAATATTAAGATTTAATGAGTGTACTGCTTCCTTTGAGATGATGAACGGTTTTTTTTATTATGTTACAAGTTTGTCTATCGGTTCTTCTTGTTGTTTTACGTGGTCGACCTCGAAAATTTTGATTTTCGACGCTTTCAAATTTTGTAATCAACCGTGAAATAATTGACTTATTAAATTTATATTTCTTGGAAAGTGAAATTTTTGATGCCCCACGATTATACTCATTAATTATTTTGATTTTCAAGTTGGAATCGTAGTTATTTCGGGACATATCGAAAAACAAACCGAAGCTGGGCCTTAATCGATCCAAACTAATAGATGACATTTGTTACACTCTTGTTGATTGCATTCTATGCCAAATTTTACTTTAAAAGCCCCCTTATCAAAAATTCTCTTACAGTGGAAACGAAGTTGCTTAAGTTTTGCACATTAAACATTTTACAATTTTTTTAAATTTGAATTTGAGAATGTATATTTTTAATAAAAAAGATAAAAATACAATATATGAACATAAACCTATAATATCACATAAATTGCGTAATTTATTTAATATCGAAAGAATCGAAAAACCAATTTCGAAATGTAAAAACAAAATGGTTGCTTAGGTTTTGCACAATACTGTAGGTACATTAAATGACGTTTTTTTTTCAAAAAGACGATTAAAATGTTTTCTTTCATGTGTTCAAGTTTGGGATTCATGCAATAAAAACAAAAATTATATTTAGAAATAACATAGTTATTATTTAGTAATAATGTATAATATAGTATTTAAAGACATATAATTCATGAATACTTAAATCTATGTTTAAAAAGCTTTTACTTTAGATTTTTCTTAAAAAATTCACACAACAAAAAGACTGATAGTTTTTTTTTTCTGAAATTTTCGGGCTTGGTTACTCCTTTTTGTTTTTAAAATAACTGCAATAAATATTAAGGAAGGCAAGTTTGATCATAATATATTTTTTGTTATTGAAGGGTATTACAGAAAAATAAAATAAAGCTTCTTTATCAATTTGGTATGAAAACTAACTACTTCGACAAAACGTTCCTGGAGTATTTAAGTCAAAGGGATCTGCCTTCATTCTGTACTGATTAGATTCAACAATTTTATCAATATATTGTATTTTGTTTCGTTTATCATCGGGAACTTGGATTTGAGGACTCCAAATCTTGATGTCATGGTCAATTCCGCTTGTTGCCATCAGACAGATTTCAGGATGTGGTTGTACACAGTTAACAATTGCCATATCCGCCTTGTAGACACTGCGGATCTTACACGTTTTTCGATCCCATATAAAAAAGTTTCCATCATCTGACCCAGCTACAATAAACTCACCATCTCGACCAAAGAAGTTAGCTTCCTTGATATCAGTTGTGGTATTACAATGTCCCACAAAGCGTTTATGGTAGTCTTTCGCTTTGCTTCTAAAGCGCCATTCAGCGACAGGCAATTCTACCGGTTCGTATGACTCCTCATTCTTGTTGTCCTTGTTTTCCATTATGTCTTTACGCAGCATCATTACTCCATGATTGTTTGTATAGTTTGGAAAACGATTAACAAGTTCCTTAAGGCATTCGTCAGCTTCTTTAACACGACCTAGATCTAATAAAGCACGCGCCAGACGGAAATGTGCTTTTATATAAGAAGGATCTAGCTTCAGAGCTTGATGACAGTCTCTTAAAGCGGCATAGACGTCTCCATACCAGAGACGACGCATGTAGGCGATTGCACGATTAAAATACAGGACTGGACAGTCTGGAAAATCAGCGATTGCTTCAGAATATTGATCAATGGCACGAACATACTTCTCATTCTCCAGAAATTCATTTCCCATCCTTTTAAAAGTTTCAATTTTTTCTGGCAGTTTTTTTTTATTAGAATCCGATAGTGAACAAAAAGTTGTTGTACATTCCGAAACGTCCTTTAAAGGGGGTTGAAATTCTGGTAAATTCAAGAAAACTGGCTGCTGAGCCGCTTGTAAGTCATACAAGTAAATATGGTCGCCACCCATGTTGACAAGTAGCTCATTGCCAGCATCATTGAAAGTCAAATACGTTATAGCTCGACTGTCGTGGTCAATATACCTCTGAGTAGCCTGATGTATATGACCAGGACTATAATAAGTTACACAATCCTTTGGCACCACACATATTTCTTCACCTTGATTGTTAGTCGGCGGTGAACTTACGGATGTTCGGGATAACATTCGTCGGTCGTAAATGCGTGCATACGGATCGTTTGCTCCCAGAGCTATCTGTTCTGTTCTTCGGGGATTTATAGCTATACATTTAGCCTCGGTAAGGACCTTAATGCTTGCAGACAAATTTAGCAGTCTAACATTGTCTTCAGAACGACAACGATGATTTTCTCTTATATCAAATTGAAAAAGACACCCATCCTCTCCAACCGACCAAAACATATAAGGATGATCTGGTGCTGTAGCCAATCTCTTAACTCTGGCTAAATGACAATTACAGTTAAAAATTTTTTCGTTTGACCGATTGATATCAAAAACATAGATGCACTTATCTGCCGCTCCCGATGCAATTAGCGAATTTCCACTCTTGGGTAAGAACTTAACCGAAAACATGTTGCCAGTGTGTGGCGTTTTGATTGTTTTGATCTTTTTCTTGTGAAATACATCCCATAGTATAACTTGGAAGTCATCTGACCCAGAGGCAAGGATCTTGCCGTCGGTGCTCCATTCGAGACAGTTAACACAGCCATCATGGCCTTCAAGAGATGATTCCAATTCTAGGTTGTTTATTAAGTGAGATGCACTTTGTAGGCTTTGACGAACAAAGTTGTCGATCCGGCCATACTGCCGGTCAATAATCCATTGAGTAGTATTACTTTTTGAGTAAAACTTGCTGCTTAACATTGTTAATTTTGCTAATCCTCTTCAAATCAATTCCTTTCCAAAATGTATTTAAAAGCCCATTTTTAGTTTTGGGGTAAATTAAGTCAATTATGGTGTTGTTATTAACCGTATTTATGAAATTCGATTGAACACATTTTTTTAATTATTTATCAAAGGTTAGAGAAAAATCCGATCATAAAAATTGACACAGTTTTTACAAAACAACTTTTTATTTTGGTCAAAAGTAAAAAAATAAAGTGATTAAGATTTCTTTCTTCGCATCTGTCATTTTTAATAGATGTATATGATAGGTCTGTTCGTTTACTTTCGGAAATGAAATATGCTGGAGTTACATGCATCAACTTTCATATCCGCAATATTACCAAACAGGGTGGTATGAATAATAAATAGTAGCTATTAAAACCTCAATATCTATTTTTATAAAAAATCTATAATATTATCATTGGGCACAGTCTCCGACTAGCTCTCGTGCTATACGTATCTCTGTTTACTCGGCTGCTTTCTTTGTACTTAGTACAATAACAAAAAAAAAGAGGCTGGGATGCGACCCACACTGATAACTTCCCATCCCGTCTGTCGATTTGTCTTGCTTAAAAGTTTGTCTATATAAACTCGTATCAATTTTTACCAAATTTGCGTACTATTTTTTGTAGATTTTATTTTTTATGAAAAAACGGACTGTTGGATTTTTATATTAAAATTACTGAAAATCGAAAACGATATTTTCTGTGAAATAAAATAAGTTTCAAGCCAATATTTTTAAGTTTTGAAAAGCTATTTGAGTCGAAAGTAAATTTTTACGAAGTTTTAGTATTGTTTTTTTTTAGAGTTTTATTTTTTGTAAAAAAAACTGTCAATTCGATTTTTGAAAAATTTTACCAAATGTTGAAAACAATATTTCTTATGAGATAAAATTACTCTGCAGCTAATGTTTAAAATTTTTGAAAAGATATTTGAGTCGAAAATCAATTTTTACCAACTTTTATACATTTTTTTTAGGTTTTCATTTTTTGTAAGAAAACTGTCAATTCAATTTTTTTCAAAATTTTACTGAATGTTGACAACAATATTTTTTGAAAGATAAAAGTATTTTAAAGCCAATATTTCAAATTTTTGAAAAGATATTTGAGTCGAAAATAAATTTTTACCAACTTTTGTTAATTTTTTTTTATGTTTTTATTTTTTGTAAAAAAACTGTCAATTCCATCTTTCTCAAAATTTGTCCAAATGTTGAACACAATATTTCTTATAAGTAAAAATTAGTTTGAAGCTATTATCTCAAATATTTAAAAAGATATTTGAGTCAAAAATCAATTTTTACCAACTTTTGTTAATTTTTTTTTAGGTTTTTAATTTTTGTACAAAAACTGTCAATTCGATTTTTTTCAAACTTTAATTGTATGTTGACAACAAGATTTTTTGAAAGATAAATCTAAATTAAAGCCAATATCTCAAAGTTTTGAAAAGATATTCGAGTCGAAAATCAATTTTTACCAACTTTTATACATTTTTTTTTAGGTTTTTATTTTTTGTAAAAAAAAGTGTCAATTCGATTTTTTTCAAACTTTAATTGTATGTTGACAACAAGATTTTTTGAAAGATAAAAGTAAATTAAAGCTAATATCTCAAAGTTTTGAAAAGATATTCGAGTCGAAAATCAATTTTTACCAACTTTTATAAATTTTTTTTTTAGGTTTTTATTTTTTGTAAAAAAACTGTCACTTTGATTTTTCTCAACATTTTTCAAAATGTTGAAAACAATATTTCTTATAAGATAAAATAAGTTTTAAGCCTAAATTTCAAGTTTTTGAAAAGATATTTGAATCGATATTCAATTTTTACCAACTTTGAGTAATGTTTTTTTTAGATTTTTATTTTTTATAAAAAAAACTGTCAATTAGATTTTTCTCAAAATTTTATCAGATGTCAAAAACATTATTCTTCGTTGCACAAAATTGGTTTAGAGATGAAATCATATTTCAGTCGTAAAATTTTGGAGGTGACAATTTTTTTTTTTCAGTTTTATTGATTTAAAAAAAAAAACCGTTATATTGATTTTTTTCAAAAAATATACTTGTTTGGTATCATGTTACAATATATTATATAAAATTTAATTCAAGTCTCTAGCGTTTTTGGTTCGTAAGATATTTGGGGTTAACCAAAATTTTCACCTTTTTTTCAAACTGCTATGGTAAAAAAACCACCCACGCAATTTTCTTAAGAGCCCTTTCTGCATCTTTCTGCCTTATTATATGTATAACAAAATTTATTTGAAGTCGATATCTCTTCTGGTTCTTGAGCTATGGACGACGAAAAAAACGTCGCGAACGTACGGAAGTACGGACGTACGGACGTACGGACGTACGGACGTACAAACGTACGTAAAAAATTGCCGAAAAATTTATTGCCATTAAAAATCTCCCAGGATTATGTGATGTATCCATCACCATGCACAATCAACTTAATTCCTCGAAAGGTATTGTATACGCCCCATGCCTCATAAGTGTCTCTGAATCTGAAATAGTGTCTGAAATGAAATCACAAAACGTCACTGAAATATACAAATTCAATAAGACTGTTGACAATATATCCAAACCTACAGGATTAATGCTCTTTACCTTCGATACTTTCCAACCACCTGAAACCGTAGAAATAGGTTGGTACAAAACAAAAGTGTCTGAGTACTTCCCTAATCCCATGCGGTGCAGGAGTTGTCAACTTCTCGGACATACCAAAACAAAATGCAACAATAGCCCAGTATGCCCCGCTTGCAGCCTTCCACCTCATTCCAATACTGATTGTACCAGAATAATGTGTGCTAACTGCCTCTCCGACCACTCATCTGATTCTAAAAACTGCCCAAAATTTATTCAGATGAAAGAAATTTTAAAAATAAAAAAAAAAAAATGCACTATGGCTGACGCCAAACGCCTGTATAAAGAACAAAACCCCATAGTACCAAATTTAAATCAAAATCCGTTTGCTTATGTAGCAAATTCATCTAGCTTACCTTCTAAAAACTCAAATTCATCCCAAGCTCTACGTAATAATGGCACCATTGCCACTGTTAGGTTATATTAATAACTTCGACGAGCTCAATATTCTGATCAAAAAAAGATCGCCATGTGCTTTATCTCTTCAAGAGACACACTGTGCGTTCCAATCTACTCCAATTATTCCGAAGTCTTATTCGGGTTATTTTCTCAACTTTCCTCAAAATTTAACCGGCAAACAAGGCATAGCTCTTCTTATCAAAAAGAACATACCCCATGTGGTAATCAATATCAACTCAAACATTTTAACACTTGCTGTACAAGTTAACTTGGCCATTAAATTAACTATCGTCTCTTTTTACATATTGCCCAAACAAACTTTTTCTCAATCTGATCTTGCAAACATTATACAACAGATACAAACACCTATCCTTCTTTGTGGTAATGTTAACTCGTGGAGTGTTCTTTGGGGCTCACCCGTTTCAAACCGGGGCAATATTATCGAAGAATACTTATTTAATTCGGATCTAATGCTTCTAAACGACGGCTCGCCAACTCATTTTTCAACACACAAGACTTTTACACATATCGACATATCATGCTGCTCAGTCACCCTTTTTCCATTAACGACATGAAACGTCTTAGAAGACCTACATAATAGTGACCACTTTCCTATTATAATCCAGCTACAAACTAGCCCAAACAAGTCCAAATTTTATTCAAATCCAAAGTTCAAAATCGACTTGGCTGATTGGGACCGTTACCAAGCTGTAACCAAAAGGTACTCAGATAAAATATCCCCATCCTCAAATATAAACAAAGAAGCCGCGATTTTACAAAAATCAATTCGCTACGCAGCCAACATCTCAATTCCGCAAAATGGTCACACTCTCACCACCAGAAAAGTTCCCTGGTGGAACCCAGTTCTCAAAGAACTGAGAGATAGAAAAATGAGACTTTGGAGACTATTTAAAAAGCACCCTCTAACTCCCAACCTTATAGCTTATAAAAAATCAAACGCTTTATTTAGAAAAGAAATGAAAATAAGCCAAGCTAAATCATTGATTGAATTTACATCAACAATTAATCCAAACTCTACCGTCGCCAAAATGTGGCATAATATTTGGTGCCTCACTGGCAAATATGTCCCTCGTCTAATAAGATGTCTAGAAACACCCATGGGTACTCTGTCTTCGATTTCAGACATAAGCAACTTCTTCGCTTTCTCTTGGTCAAACCTCTCAGATGACAACAACTTCTCATCATCCTTCAAGTTTTTGAAAGCAAACAGCCTTTCCAATACACCACCTGACATTTCTGTTACCTCTTTAGCGGGACAAATTGAAGGTAGTATAACACATATTGAATTGGAATGTTGTTTAAGCATGTTGAAAGGCAATACTCCAAGTAGAGATCGCGTTTCCTATCCTATGATTAAAAATCTCCCCTCTAATGTAAAATCTAGACTTCTTGCACTTTACAACGAGATATTTAACACCGGCATCATCCCACAAACTTGGAAAACTGCTTATATCATCCCACTGCCAAAACCAAACAAACCAATAGACGCTATAGACGGATACCGTCCAATTTCCCTCATCCCGTGCATGTCCAAAGTTCTGGAAAAAATTGTTGCAAAACGCCTTTTTTGGTTCCTAGAAAATAAAAAGTTAATCAGTGCAAACCAAGTTGCCTTCAAACCAAATAGAGGCTGTTCAGACGCCTTGCTACATATCGATCATTACGTATCCAATGCTTTGTCTTCACGCAATCACGTATCGATACTCAGCCTGGACTTTATGAAAGCTTTTGACAGAATAGGGATACACTTGATATTAAACAAACTCCTTACTTAGGGTGTTGGTCCCAAGACCTACGGATTTATCAAATCATTCCTGTTGAACAGGAAAATATCTGTGAAAATTAACAAATCCTTTTCTTCTATACAACCTCTCAATAATGGCATACCACAAGGATCACTTCTGTCGGTGGTGTTATTCTTGATTGCTTTTAACGACATTAGTGCCATTATTGACAAATATCGTACTTTAGACCATTGTATCTACGCTGATGACGTCTTCATTTTATGTAAACACAATGATTTAGAGGTAACAAAAATAACTTTTTCAAAAGCTGTAAAGGACATTGTAAATTGGTGTGATAACTCTGGAGCTAAGCTCTCTCTCAATAAATGTAAACTCTTACATATTTGTAAAAAATTGTCTTGTCCTAAAATTGAATTAGCTATAAATAATGTATATATAGAAAATGTAGAAAATCTCGATATTTTAGGATTAAGATTTAACCATAAATTTAATTGGAAGCCACATTGTATAAACCTGAAAAAGAGCCTAGCCGCAAGAAGCAACATAATTAGCTACTTATCCAATAAAAAACTTAATATTCATGTTAACACCTTATGTAATATAACTAAATCTTTAGTCTTAAGTAAAATAGATTATGGTCTTTATATTTATGGTAAATGTCCAAGCACTACTTTGAATCTTCTCAAATCTACATATCACCAGTCGGCCAGAAGAAGCATAAATGCCTACCGCACAACAAGAATTGAAAACATCATGGCGGAAGCTGGCCTTCCCACATTGGAACAGCGCCAATCCGAAAGTTTATTAAAAATCATCGCTAAACTTGTCTTTTCCAAAGACTCGATCATTGACAGGGACATTGATTCAACTTGCTGCTCAAAAATGCAAAGACGTCTTCCATCGACAATCAACAAAGCCTTATCTAAGGCAAAAGAATTGGGCTTACCTTTCAAGCGAGTTAAAGGCTACACTCCAAACCTTCCACCCTGGAAAATAAGTCAAAAGTCTTTGCAGCTAAACCTTACAGAGTACAATAAAGACAACACCAACAGGAGAGTTTATTATTCTAACTTTGCAGAAATAATAGGAAATCAAAACAGGAAGGTTGAACTCCTTTGTTTACAGATGGGTCGAAATCAGCTTATAACACCTCCTTTGCGGTAACCGATGCAAATGGCACTTTATTGAAGGCAGGGATATTATGGGAGTTCTCATCAATCTTTACTGCTGAAGCATTAGCCATCCAAGAAGCTGCTAAAACGATCTCACTATCAAGCTACAAATTAGTAATATGCACCGACAGCCTCTCAGTTTTCCGTGCCATATTCAACGCAAACCACAATAGCAAGATAATAAACAACATATGTGACCTTCTTATAAGGAACCCCAATTCACTAAAACTTATGTGGGTGCCTAGCCATATTGGCATACCAGGCAACGAATACGCTGAAAAAGCCGCAAAGTCTTGCAATAGACTACCTGTCTTCACTTTTGATATATTTTCGAAAAAAGATCTTCAAAGATACATCGAACAAATCATTAAAAAGAATAAAATCCTAAAATGGAGTGGCTACGAAAATCACTATTCTAAAATTAACACCGATCTTCATACCCCCATCTACCCACCATCTTTATCCAGAGCAACATCAAAATTCATCCGACTTCGGTTAGGTCACACTACCTCAACCCATCAGCACATCTTAAGGAAAGAAGACCCACCTTTGTGTCCAGCCTGTAACAACATCACTAATACCTCACATTTACTCGGCCTCGCAGTATGCAGCATCTCTCAACAAATCAATACCATTTTGCCTTATAATCAAAATATCTATGCATTTTTAAACACTATTAGTATCGAAAACATTTTAAAAATCGAAAAATACCTTAATAGTCATAAATTAGTTATTTAAATAAATACATTTATCTTTGAGTGGAAAGTCTTTGCAGCTAGCGCTCTTTTCTTCCTATTAGCATGTAATTTTTAAAATTGTATATTAATAAATAATAATAATATCATTGGGCAATTATTTTTTACGTTAGCCATAGCCACAATGTGGCGTTGGAAATTTTGTATACAAAAGGTGAAATAAAAAACTGCACGAGCTTATTTTGCTGTAGGCGCTAGGTGCCAACCCAGTGAAATCTTGCGACCATAATACTATAGATTGTATATACCTACAGAGATGACAGGAAAATTGGTGTGCATAAAATACTGAAGATGATCACCGATTGAGAATCTTTGTTTGATGAACATTTTTCAGGCTGATTTTCTTCGTTGAATCGTATCCATAGACTGACGCAAACCTTCATCAAAAGGTTCAGCTTCTTTATGCAGCTATTTTGTGTTGTAAATGACCGGAAAAGTTTATACATTTCTTGTGCAACGTGAACTAATTCAAACCGAGGGTGTTCATGTTTTTGAGGTTGTTCATGTTTTGGAATGTAACATTTTATGATTCAAATTATATTCCTACTGAAAAGGTTTCATATAAACCTTATGCGCAGCAGCAGACCACACCGGACATAAACAGCAGATACAAAAGAAAAGTTAAAACATTTTTCTGCTCAACGTTATAATTATTATTTTTTAATTCTATTAAATAACACAAAAATTTATTACCTTAAGTTTTGGTCCACGATGTGCTCTGCTCTGCGGTTGAATTCCAATAGAACGAATGCTTATTAAAAACAAGACGTGCATGAACTTCTGCACCCATCATCTTTGCAGACGTATGCAAGTTGTTGTTGTTTGTGGATTTCATCTCGTTGAGAGCATTCTCGTTCTCATCATTCAGCACACCGTGGACCACGCATAATTTATAAGTTATATAATAATAATTGAATGAACAAAAATATAGATTTATACATTATAGTTTAACTTCTCCATATAACAGAATTTTAATTTTAATCTTAAACATTCCGCCCCCCTGAACGAGTTTCAGGATATTGGCAATAAGGCTAGTTTTGTAATGGGTCGAACAAATGTTCCCGATGCTGTACGAACAGTGGCCACTCGTGCATGGTGATCTGCACCCAACGTTACCGAGAGTATTCGACCCAAGTAGCTGGTGGTAGATTGGGTTCCTTAATAACCACCAAATCTCCAGGTTTGAAATTGATCTTTTGTTTTTGCCATTTGGGTCGCTCTTGTAAGGTTTTGAGATACTCCGTTTGCCAGCGTTTCCAAAAGCCTTGTACCATACTCTGAATATGATTCCAATGTGATAGGCGGTTGATTGGAGTGTCTGAATGGTATGACTGTCAAAGGTTCACCTATGAGGAAATGAGACGGGGTTAGTGGATTTAGATCTGAATCTGATAAAGAATATAAAACGAGAGTTTAAAATAGATTCAATCTGGGTTAACAAAGTATACATCTCTTCAAAAGTTAATATCGATTCGACAACAACTCGTCGTAAATGTAATTTGACCGACTTCACTCCAGCCTCCCATAATCCACCAAAGTTTGGGGCGGAGGGTGGAATAAAGTGCCAGGTTATGCCGTCTTTAGCCAAGGTGGAAGTTATGAGATCGTTATGCGGTTGGTTTAGGCACAACTTATGGATCTCCGTTAAACATCGGCGGGATCCGTGAAAATTCGTCCCGTTGTCACTGTAGATGTTAGCACATTTTCCGCGGCGTGATGTAAATCGTCGAAGAGCTGCGATGAAAGCATCCGTAGCAGAGAGAAAAAAACTAAACGAGAGAACCAACTTCGACGGTTGCTCTCTTTTTGCCTACAAGCTGCGATTTGCACATAAACTTGCATATGTATTAACTCCATATAAAAAAAATGTGGGGAACGAATACTTATGCAAGAAGATGTGCATACTCCCCACATTAAAAAAAAATGGCGTCCACCTTCGAAAAATGGCGGATGCCATGCTGTTCAGAGGTGTTCAAAGAAAATTCAAAATTGTGGATGAACAATTTTTTGATATTCTCAATGTGTTACTTTGGGAGTAATATCATTCGAATATGAAGTAAAATTAATTACTCTTGTTAGGTGCCAGAACAATGAAGATTTAGCAACAATTGTAAATTACGCATTTAGAGAAATATTAGTTAGTTATTTGAAGCCAGTTTTAATTATTAAGTAAGTAAAATAAATAAGGTGGTGCAACGGTGCAATGAGAATTAGGACCTAGAAACATAAAACTCTGAAAGCACTACAACTATTATATGTTTTATTATTAGCTGCGTTTATGAGTTTAATTTTCGCTCAGACCGTTGAAAAATGCAAAAAAAACTCAGATTTAGTTCAATTTTCAGAGTTCATCGACTTAATTTTGGCTGCGAGAGTTGCTGGAACATTGACAACAAGAGTTAAAGAATGTAAACATGGATCATTAAAATAAAACAACGCAGAAACATTAAAAACATTTTTATATACTCATCTCTTTTTTACATTCCTTTTGTATTTGTGTGTACTCGTTGTTTATTTTCTTTATGTTACCGACATTTCCAAAATGCTGAAAATAAGTGATTTAAGTAGAGACTAAATAAAAACCGTAAACTTCTGTTGCCAATTTTCATCGCATAAGATTTGTGAATTGGCGATAAGCTATGCTTTCCACTAAGCTAGTGTGCTGTTTTTAAAGGCTTAACTACATATGTAAGCCGAAAAGTACTTTTGTAAAAAAGTAAAAGTATATGTATTCCCCCTAGGTCAGTGGTTTTGTGAAGAGAATATACAAATTTGTTCTTCAACCAAAATTTAAGTCTTATGCATCATTTTTATAAGTTTTCCAGTTCTACTATTTATTTATATCTTATCTTTCAGTTATATGGCGACAAGGAAAAATCTGTGAGGGAAAGTTCTAACTACAGTTTTTCTGAAAGTGCATTGTGGGTTATTAATAGATGTTTGCTAATCTTTTTAGGCTATTTAGAAATAAATGCAAATCTAAGTTAAGGGCTAAACCTGAATAACTATAAACATATAAAATGCTGTGTTCAAGTAATTATTATCGCAGCCAAATTTTATAATTAATTTTTTTGGTGTATAAAACAGCTGAAAGAATAATTCATGACAAATAAATGTTACGTAAACACTAAGTTCCAGAAAATATCTATTGATACCGCAATTGCAGAAGATATGGATATTTTATATAAATATTCCCTGTAAACTGTAGACCTTAATTATTTTCACCTATTATAATTAATTCGATGTAAAATAATTCAATGCAGTATATTTTAGATAAAACAGCAGTTAAGTTATTTGTTAAGGTATTACTATTGAAATAAACATAACATACATTTATAAAAAACATGTACTTGTTCATAACAAATAAAGTCTAGTCTAAAAAACCTTAACCTTGTTATACACTCTTTCTGAACACATCTTTTCTGGTTTTGGTTGTTAATGCCATCTATATGTAACTCAAAGAAAGAGAAAAGAAAAACAAATTCACCACAATCTTCCGTTTTAACGTTTACCGTAATTCATTGACAAACGAACATTTTTTGCTAGAATTAATTTGTGAAAACCAGAGAGAGAAAGAAATATCAAATGTCTCGATTCTCTCTGCTCTTCGAGGTGAAAACATGTATACACCGATACGAATTCAACACGCTATAAAAAATGAGTGTAAGAGGTTCCAAAGGGACGGAGACGAGGAAATTTTTTTAATGATTTTTTTTTGCCGGTGTGGGTGGGATGATAATTTCAGCACTCCCTCATTAGGCCATCTACCACACAGTGGATTAAAAAGTGGGTGATAGTGGTAAAATAATATTCAAATATCAAAAAATGATACAGTTGGACCAGCAGAGTTAGTTTTTTAATTAATTTGTTTAAATTTGTTTAAATGCGAAAATAAAAATTAATTCCTTATAGGAAAGAAAAGCTGTTTGAGATAGTGAAAGTGGAATAAGTTGAATTTCAATTGGTGCCAACTATTTGGAATACCAAAAAAACAAAACAACCAAGCAAATAAGAAGAAAAAGTTGTGAGTCTCTTAAATTATCGAAATATAGTGGTATTTTTTTTATGATAGTTTGATTCCCGGCGGCCCGAATTAAATTATGGAGAGCGGGGCCGCCGCCCAATTAAAAAATTTTGAAATTATATACAAAAAAAAATTTTTTGAAATTAAATAAGATTCAAAAAAATTTTGAAATTTAATAAAATTAAAAATTGAATACAAATCTGAAATTAAATAAAATTAAAAAAAAAAGAAGTGAGAGGAAGAAAAACTAAAGAACCCGAAAATTGAAACTTGAAAACTGAAAAAAAAAGAAATCAAAGAAGAAAAAAATTGGAATTAAAGGAAATTTTAAAGAAGAAACGAGGAGTTAGAAGCAAACAAAATTGAAGGAAAAAAAAAAGAAATCAATTTATAAGTTAAAAAAAAAAGGAATTACCCAGAAAGAAAATTTGACCCACCACATATACGACCATCTACATGTTCTATTTATCTTCATACCTACCCGGTGGGTCTTTTTGTGTTTGTGATTGTCCTATATAAGTTTTTTTTTTGAAATTTATCAAATTAATTCGTTGATTATTAATTAATTCATCGGCGTGAAAGTTATTTTTTTTGTTTAATTCCATAATTTTTTTTGTAGGTTTTTTTTTTATTGTGAGGTGCGAAAAGAAACGGTTGGTGTAAATTTCGTGTTCGGTCCCGTAAGTTTTTTTTTTGTACAGTGTCCTGATAGATACCTCCACAGAGCTCTTTAGGGGTAGGGAATTAGGGCTCCGCTAATCGTATTCGCTTAGTAAAAATAGAATATACCAAAAAGGGTATATAGGTCTTATATATATAAGGCAAAGGTAGAAAGAAGTAAAGACGTAGGACTACCAACCTGGCTTTTTTTTTGTTAAAAATTGTATTTTAAAGAAAAAACACAGATGGCCTCCTTGTGTGTCAATTCCTGAAACATTTGTAAAGTCATATAAACATGGTTCTTACCCTATTCAGTATGAACAAAGGTATGATATTTGGGCTGAGGTAAAGTTTGGGAAAGTTTTTGACTACGATTTGAGTCCTGATACAACAGAATTGATAAAAGATTCTGCAGCTGCAGATGATTTTCCTGATTGGTTTTCAGACTATGACAGCTGTGCTTTTCGACATTTACACGGAAAGAAAAAGCATCCGATGAATCCTGATGGAAAGCCTACTAGAGTAATACAAAGATTCTTGCAAGGTTACGAATATGACCTGGAGAAAAAGATCCATGAACTAAAAAATAATTATTTTGATCCTAAAGATAGTACAGCTTGCTTGTGTAGGAAAGAACAAGAACTAAAACCAGATAGTAGATTATTTGTCAAACAACCTTTTAATCAAAGATTAGGCCAAACATCTATGGAATCAAATATTGCAAAACAGTACATGAGATATGTCCCTGAACAAACGATGACAGATGGAGAGATAAAACTAATGAGGCGCTTAGCAGAAACAGCTAAACAGCTTAGATTTAAGCAAATGGAACATGCGCTTTCGCCATGCTTTAGTGTATTGGTTTGGAGAAGTCTTAGATGAATTATTTGATTCCGGTGATTTATATAAAAATAATCATTTGTGGTTCTTACAATCTAAGGTCTTCTGCAACTCTCGATTAGCACCCCCAGATTATGATGAAAACTTCAACCCCATTTTAGGTGAATTCTTTTATGACAACCAATTAGGAGGTATGGAAGGCATGCGACAAAAGTTGTGGACAATTATAACTATTTGTCTAATCAAGTACTCTGCGGAAACAGAAAATCTACCTATCAATATAATGTGCCAGGGTGATAATCAAGTGGTAATGGTGAATTATCCTACATTAGAAAAAGAAGCACGTACTAAAAGAAGATTTGCATTATTAGAGAGATTAGAGAAAAACTTTAAATCAGTAAATTTGATCTTTAAAAGAGAAGAGACATGGTTTTCTATTAGACTCTGTGAATTTGGGAAAGTGAGATATTATGATGGTGAAGCAACATCAAATGGTGACAAGAAAATAAATCGCTGTATCCCAGACATAAATGACGGGGTTTGTTCGATTATGTCGTCTCTCTCGACAATAAATACCATAACTGAAGCAACTGCTAAATGTGATTATATGCCTGACACATCACTTATAATTAACCAATTTTCTATTTTCAACTACTTAAAAAGGAAAAAAGTATTAGAAAAATGTAGAAATAAATTTGAAAAGATGGCTTATCTCTATCATCCTACAGATTTTGGGGGAATATCTCTATCTACTTATTTTTCACATACAATAAGAGGATACGATGATAAGTTAACTCTCTGGATATCTTTACTCAAAACACTTAAATCAACATATCCTC
This sequence comes from Eupeodes corollae, assembly GCF_945859685.1. NCBI lineage: Eukaryota > Metazoa > Arthropoda > Insecta > Diptera > Syrphidae > Eupeodes > Eupeodes corollae. The sequence goes on along the minus strand of NC_079149.1, from coordinate 75,342,483 downwards.
ACGTTTACATGATCACTGAAAAATTAAACATTGGAGAACCAAAGAAAGGACCAATAAATCATTCTAAGTTAGTTGAAGATATTTTCTCCTTAAATTTTGTCAATCTACCTTCTGTAGAAAGAAAGATGAAAAATTTAGCATTAGCATATTTAAAGTCTTCAAATGTTACAAATCCTGAAGTAACAAATATATTTAGCAGTACTTCAATAAAAACTAAAGAAGATATCGTGGCTAGACTTGTAACAATGGAACCTTTTATACCTTCTTTGGCTCATGAGTTATTAAGGAACTCTAATACTGGCATATTGTTGTCATTGAGAAACCAATTTTCCAATTTATCTACCATAAATAAAATCTTTTAAAGAAAATGACTCCTAATATCTCTTATATTGTCGATGAAGAAGACAAAGACAAACCTTTTGATTTTCTTAAAATAGCAGAATTAAATAATATTAGATGTGTAGAGATTTTAACAACGAGATTATTTAGAAGACCTAATTACTATCTAAACAATTATTTATTTTTAGAATGCCCAACAGAAGCTTCAACAAAATGGTGCCCAACGCAACAAAATGGCACCCAACGTAATTAAAGGGTGTTCCAACCCAGTTGGAACATTTTTTTTGGCGAATTAGTTTATGTTGTACTAGTTTCAGTTTTTTCTATGTTGTAATGTCTTAACCAAACTTACTTACACCGCGATACACGTCGCGGTGTATCGCGACGTTCCTTTGCGAAAGCTTGAGTAAGGTCAGTCAGTACATTTTTCGTTTTGTCTTTTACCTATTCCCATCCTAACTTTTTTTTACTTTTCTTTTTTTCTAATTTTTCAATTTTCTATTCCTAGTCTTGTTTTCTACTTGGACGATTGAATGTGCGTGACGGGTAGTCCGACATCATCGTTCCAAAATTTTTGTGAGTTTGATTCTACCGTTTCATGTCTTCTAGCAAGGTCCCTTGAGACTGTCTAGGATCGCGGGAACGTTAGGAAAAAAACTTTGTAATGTAAATTGTTTGTGTTTCTAGTAGTTTTCCTATCCCATTATGGTCACATCAGGGGAAGTTTAATCTGTCCGTCTGATGTCTTTCTTTTGCAGCGATGTCGTCAGTAGGGTCGTATCATGTCGCTCATAAGCTACCTAAAGCACCCCGTATGCTATTTGGAAACCGAAATTACCTTTTCTTCTATAAGTGAAGAAATCTCTTAATTTTTTTTTGTTTAATATTATTACATTTGTTACATATTTTTCCTTGATATATTTTTTTGTACATTGGTGAGTTATTTTTCAAAGTTATCCTGATATTTTTTTTGTTTGATTTTTTGTTATATTTTTTTAGTTATTTATTTCTATTTACGTTTCATTACAAAAGTATTGGATCTTGATATTTTTTTCTTTTGTTTTCTTAGTTTACTAAGTTTGTTTTTGATAAGTTTTCTTACTTCATATGGTTAATTTGTTTTCATAATAGAAAACTAATTTAATTATGGTAAGATAATACAATTTTAAGATAACTTTACAAAGTTTTCTAAAATAGATTTTTAAAATTACATTTGTTAAAAAGTTATCTATTGTTTTTCGTTTTTCATTTTTCTATTAGTATTATTATTTTTTTCTAATCGTTTCTTATTATTTCGTGAGTTATATAATTTACATGTTTTAATTTGAGTTATTTATTTATTTACATTGATATAGTTACAGTTTTTTTTGTAAGTCTAAGTACAGTTTTTGAGAAAGTCATTATTTTGTTTACAATAATTTTCTTTGCTTTTTTCGTTTACATAAGTTATTTACTAGTTTTAGTTTATTTATTACAAATTTCTTTAGTTGTTTATCATTTTTTTGTTGTGGTTATTTATTAAATTTTTTTTGTTATTTATATATCTTTTGTTACAATATTAGGTTTTGTTTAGTTCAAGTTTACAGTTTTTTTTTCTTATTTATTTATTTTTTGTATACAGTTTTCGATAAGTTTACATTCTGTTTTTTTTTGATTAATTTAGTTTTTTCAATTTATCCTTTTCATTTTTTCTTATTCAGTTACGTTAAGTTTACATTTTTTTCATCATTATATTATTTATTTTTTTTTGACATTTTTGTTTTCGTAAGATTAGTTGTATAAATTTGGGTTGCAAATACGAATAGGTGTGTTTCTAAAAAGATTAATTTTTTTTTGTATTAGTGAAGAAATTCAGTTTCTTAGATAAAGTACTTATCCTTTTTGCGAACTCACCACTTTTGTTTTGTTGTTTTCGTATTTCTATTTTCTTTATTGAGTGTTGAACAAATAAAAGATGGCTTACTCCAGTAAAGAAGAGGAAGAGCGCATAAACCGCCTTATAAGGAATGCTGAAATAAATCAACCAAGATTAACCAGGTCGACAAGTCAAGGGTTAGACCATACCTCTAGACAGCAGATGATGTATTCTCCTCTTATTTCTGATAGGCAAATCCGAGCTGAATCCAACCAACCAGCTAGGGCTAGTATTCCTCTGGCTCGCGACGAAAACTATAGCACGGTCGATTCAGTTTCTCCTCCCCGTTTAGTCAACTTAGTGGGATGGGAGAGGAGAATGTGCATAATAGGGAAAGTATCGGATCGATGAACGATACTGTGCGACCAGCGACAGGTTTTGTGCCTGATACTAGCAATAGACCAGTGTGTTAAGAGATTTTCATCTACTTCTCTCAGGAAATGGTACCGAGTGGTACTGGCAGTTTCAGCGGATAAATTACCGTCATGACTGGCCAGCTTTGAAGGATGCCTTGCTGCGTCAGTATAGGAATACTCGCTCGGACTTCGAGATAATCCGGGACATCATGGATCGCAAGCAGCATTCGTGGGAGAAGTGTTAAGATTTCTTCATGGCCATAAACCGGATGAAATTCCAGTTAAGGGTCCCAATACCGGATGTAGAGATGGTGCGAATCCTGAAAAGAAACCTCAATGAAAGGATAGGGAAATTAGTTTACCCACAGGCCATCTTTACCTCGGATCAGCTGAGGACTGCTTGCAAGGATGCGGAAGTGGCATTTCCGAGGAAGGAATTGCCAAAAACCTTTGCTAAACCACCAGGCAAATATCCGGTTAATGAAATGGAATTGTAAGAGGAGTACCAACCGACTGATGAACAGCTTGCTGCTTATCAGTTTGGTACGGCTCGACCAAACATTTATACTCGCAAATACACCGACCCTACAAAATTAGAATGTTGGAACTTCAGAGTGCAGGGCCATACTTACTTTGATTGTGAGTCTGATGTGCGAAACGTGTTTTGCTACAAGTGTGGTCTAGAAGGCGTAATAACTCCACGTTGCACACGATGCAATCAGGGAAACCGGTTTCGGGACGCGAAGGGTACGGGGGAATCGCGTGCCAATCCAAATCAGAACGCCCAATAGATTTAAAAAATTCCACCCCCGCTGATGGAGGGATGGAAACCTCTCTCTTGCAAGAGGGTGAGATAAAAATACACATTTTAAAGCGAGAAGAAAAAGGAGAAATTATAAAAAATGAAGTGAGAGAAAGAAATTTATACAAAATTAAACCGCTACATGTCCGTCTTCAGGAATATGAGAAAGTTTGGGCAAGAATTTTTAACAGTGCAATTAGCACACCTTCGAAAAATATTTTAAAGGCAAGGGCGAGATTCAAGGCCCGTAAAGAAACTTCGAAGAAGATATCTTCCACTATTGTAAATTTAGAATCCGATCCTCGGCCTTATGCCAAAATTAAAATAGGTTCGAGAGAGTTTTTAGGCTTACTAGACAGCGGTGCTAGTGTAAAAATATTTGGGAAAAATTGCGAACAGTTGATTGAACAGCTTGGTTGTCCTATTACGCCCTTCAGTTCAGGAGTTAGGACCGCTGACGGAAAAAGACAATCAATTGTGGGCAAAATTTCCATTAGAGTTACGTACAAGGATAAAGAAGATATGTTGACCTTCTTCCTCGTTCCCAGCTTGGACCAGGAGATCTATCTTGGAGTTGACTTTTGGAGAGTGTTTCAGTTAGCTCCGGGAATTATAAGTAGTATCTCTGTTGACGAACAATCAGATTCTCCAAATGCTCACCAGTTAACCTCGGATCAACAGGCCAGACTGTATGCTGTCAAAGATAAATTTTTAAGTTTCGAGCGCGATGGTCTTGGAAAGACTACCATGATGGAGCATGTCATCCATACAGGAGATGCTCTCCCTGTGAAACAGCGTCACTACCCTGTCTCTCCAGCGATACAAACACTGTTGTACGATGAGTTGGATCGGATGCTGAAACTCGGTGTGATTGAGGAAAGTGAAAGTCCGTGGTGTTCGCCAGTGGTTCTCTTACGGAAACCCGGCAAAAACCGACTCTGTTTGGATTCCCGTAAGGTGAACGCACTGACGAAGTGATTCCTGCACGACTTAGGGAGCGCGTTTTTGTGTACCTCGATGACTTGCTTATCATGGCACCGGATTTTGATACCCATATCAGCCTTCTAAGCGAAGTAGCCGAATGCTTACGTAAAGCCAATCTCACCATCAACATGAAGAAATCAAGGTTTTGCTTCAAAGAGTTAAAATACTTGGGCTTCATAGTTGGTGGTGGGAAATTTAAAACGGATCCGGCGAAAGTAGAGGCGATCGTGGATTTCCCGATCCCGAAAACCCCTAGGCAGATCAGTAGGCTGCTTGGAATGGCAGGCTGGTATCGGAAGTTCATAAAGGACTTTTCAACTTTGACTGCTCCTTTGACTGACCTGTTGAAGAAGAGAAGCGAGAAGTTCTTCATGACGGATGAAGCGCTGGTGGCTTTCGAGAATTTGAAGAAAGCGTTGATCTCAGCGCCGGTTCTTTCGCACCCGGAGTTCACAAAAAGATTTTACATCCAATGTGATGCTTCTGACGCCGGGATCGGTGCTGTACTGGTTCATTTGGACGAGGAAGGAGAGGAGGTACCGATCGTGTTTTTCTCTCAAAAATTTAATAAAAGCCAGAGAAACTACCGTGTCACCGAGAAGGAGTGTATGGCCGCGGTGATGGCTGTGAAGAAATTCAGGCCGTATGTTGAGGGTATGGACTTTACGATTATAACCGACCATTCCAGCCTTAAATGGCTGATGAGCATGAAGGACCTTAGTGGCAAGCTTGCCAGGTGGAGTCTTTCGTTACAGTCCTGTATCTTCGACATACAGCACCGTAAAGGAAGTCAACACGTAGTACCGGATACTCTTTCTCGGGTACATGTGGATTCTCTGGCTATCGAGGACATTGCCCCGTTGATTGACTTGAAGTCAGCGGAATTCCTTTCCGATGAATATTTAGACCTCAACGGATATGTTTATAAAAAAGTTTTTAAAAAATTAGGCGAAGAAGAAATGTGGGAACATTCTTGGCTCCTTTGGGTACCATGAGGTTTAACCGAGGAAATTATAAAGAAGGTTCATGATCCTCCTAAATCTGCACATGGCGGCATAGCAAAAACCCTAGCTAAACTTAGAAATTATTTCTACTGGCCTAATATGACCGTGCATGTTCGTGAATACGTATCCAATTGTAGTGTGTGTAAGCAAAGTAAAGCGTCGAATCAAGTATCTCGTCCTCCTATTGTTACGTCATATTGTAGTAATCGTCCGTTTGAAAAAATATACATTGACTTTTTAGGACCATATCCGAGGTCAAAATTAGGAAATGTATACGTGTTTGTTGTCTTAGATCATTTGTCCAAATTTGTGTTATTGAAAGCGTTAAGAAAAGCAAGTATTTCAAGCGTCATTAAATTTTTAAAAGAAGAGGTCTTTAATATGTTTGGAGTACCCAATATCATCCATTCCGACAATGGAAAACAATTTGTATCCAAAGAATTCGAATCGATGATAACTAAATACGGTATAAGGCATTTTAGAACCGCTCACTATGCACCGCAATCGAACGCGTCGGAGAGGGTGAACCGCTCCTTGTTGGCTGCTATTCGATCGTACCTAAAAGACGATCAAGGGTATTGGGATACGCACCTTAGCGACATCGCGTGTGCGTTAAGAAGCGCGGTTCATAGCTCTACCGGTGTGTCACCTTATTATGCATTATTCGGCACTAACATGATGACGCACGGTAGCAGTTATGAACTTGCCAAGAAGTTGCATGCGCTGGACGACAGAAAACTGTTAACTCTTACCCGACAAGGTCGATTGCAGTGCATACGAAATCAAATTCGCGAAAATATAATCAAAGCCAACGATAAATCCTCAAAAATTTATAATGTCCGTACTAAAAACGTTCAATTTTCACCCGGACAAGCGGTGTATAGAAAAAATTTTGTGATAAACGATTCGTCGAAAGGTTTATCAGCCAAACTCTCACCCAAGTATATAAAATGCCGCGTAGTTAAACGAATAGGAAATCAGATGTATGAGTTAGAAAATTTAACCGGAAAAAGACTTGGAATATATCACGCAAAAGATTTAAAACAATAAGTAGAATGTTTCCAAAAACACGTTTGTTTGCTTGTTTGTTTAAAATACAAGGCGTTTTTCTTAGTTATCATTGTTGCTATTCGTTTCGTTTCTGTTTGTTATTTGTTAATTTATTAAATTATCCGTGAGTATAACTTATTATATTTATTTAGCAACAGATCGAAAAAGAAAAAACCAAAACACCCTATAACAAAAACCACAAGTACCTGGAACTGTTTAATAAACACGGATATTTTAAGTATGTATGTATTTATTATATTCATTGCATGCCTTATGTTCTAAATGTTACTTAATGTTAAATGTTCTTATTTATTTATTTATTGGTATTTTAACTTATTTTATTAAAAATCTGTGATAAAATGGTTCAACCATCCCATCTGTGATATTTTTACTTACTTTATTAATTTTACTTAGGCTAATAGCTTTTAAAATTTTTCTTTATCTGTGATAAAATGGTTTGACCATTCCATCTGTGATACTTTTAACTAACTTTATTAATCCTACTAAGACTGATAGCTTTAATTTTTTTTTCATCTGTGATATTTATATTTTCTTTTTTATTTTAGCTTAAGTAACTTATCTTTTAAAACTTGTGATACTTAATTTACTAATTTTACTAACTTAAATACTATCCGCAATGATTGAAAACTACGATCTGTGATATTTACAAAATCTACTGATTTTACTAATTTATCTACTATTTATTTATTTATTAACTTATCAACTTATTTATTAGTTTATTAATTTTTAAGTTTAACTATAATCTAATCAATCAAAGTAAGGTTATAAAAAAGATCACTCACCAACAATCACTTGAATGGTGTATGGGTACTGTAAAGTAGAAATTCGTAGTGGTGGCGGATAGAGATGGGGGTCATCAATGTTAAGTGTTGATTCGATGCATAGAAGGATTCCTGAAAAACAAAATACATTTAAATTAGTAGGTACTCCCAATTAAATATAGATAGTTTTTTGTATACACTTAAGGCTTAATAGAGGACATAGGTACTTGTAACAATTATGTTAATTGTTAATGAAATAAAGCACTAATAATTTAATTATAAAATACAAATTTATTATATGAGGTTATCTTATCTTAACAGCGGTCGAGAATAGAATGATCTTAATCCAGACAAGAGCAAGAAAGTAGTTTCTTCTTTCAGGTGTAGGAATACATTATGTTTGCGTTCTTAATCTTAACATTATGCTTGCATTCTTAATCTTAACTATTTTACATTAAGGTATGTGTACATTAGCTAGCTTATTACACGCTTTTTTCTTTAATAATTTTTTTTTTTTTTTTTTTTTTTTTTTTGAAATTATATATACATATATGTATGTACCTATATAAGGTTTCAGTCCCAGCCGTATCTTTGCGGTGGACGTACAGTTCTTCCACTACTAGTTCTGTATTGTTCATTACCCATTACTGGTATACTATCTTTATTTACAGCAATTTCAGGTGTCTCAAAACCACATTTTTCGTTTGATTCTGATTCACTACTATCAGCTGTTTCATACTCATTATCTGATGATGTACTTGTATTATTAAATGAAACTGGTAGTTGTGAATCATCCACATTACATTCAATTTGTTTAGTCTTATTTAGAGATTGAGAATTTCTTTTATTATTTCTATCTTCAGGAACAATTTGAATTTCTTTAAAAATATCTGGATTTGTTACATTTTGTTTGATGTTTTCTTCATACATCATATCGCTAACATTAAAATTATTATTTTTAGTTTTAGCAATGAAGCGTCTATTACGCCTAAAATAATTATCAAAGCTATCTTTTATAATATATGAGCGATTATTTACATGATCAACTATTGTTCCATAATACCATTCTTTTGAATTTTTTTTTAAAAATCACACGATCACCCAACTCAAGCACTGGAAGTGATTTTGCACTTCTGTCATAATAATATTTCTGCTTTTGCCTTTTTTCTTTAAATTTGGTCTGAACAAACTTCTCATCTATGTGATTTCTGTGAAGTAAGGAACTAGAGATCGGCATTCTTGTTTTAACCATTCTGCCAAAAATTAATTGAACTGGGGCAAGTCCAACGCTTGCCACAGGCGTGGTATTGTACTCAAGCAACCTATACTGAAAATGTTTTGTTTCTTGTGCTTCATAGCACCTTTTAAGAATATTCTTTGCTATTGCTACACCCTTTTCTGCTAACCCATTGCTTTGCGCATACCGTGGACTTGAAAATCTCATGATTATGTTGTGACTGTCTGCAAATTTTTCAAAGTCCCCGGAGGCAAAAGGACTATTATCACAACGAATAATAGTTGGGTATCCTATTTTATTGAAATTAATCTTTAGTTTCTCGATTATATGACTTGAAGTTTTGTTACTAAGATTTTCTACTATTACAAAGCATGAATATGCGTCAATAATGGCCAGAAAGTCTTTTCCCGCATACTCAAATAAATCCATAGCAATGATTTGAAGTGGATATTCAGGTTGATCATCTTGTAATAGTTTTTCCTTTTGAATGTTTCGCGTAAATTTTTCACAAATTTGACAAGATTCTACAATTTGCTTTAAGTGAACACTCATGTTTGGCCAGAAATAGTGCGCTCTTGCTCGAGCAAGTGTTTTTTCTATTCCCAAATGTGGAGCGTGTATCCACTTCGCAATTTTGTTCTGTAATTCCGTTGGAATTACTAAACGATGGTTACGAAACAGTAATCCATTTTCAAAATGTAGTTCTGACTTATATTTATGAAGTTCTTGCCCTAACTTACTTAGATGATGGAAATTTGGCCAACCATTTTGAATAAATCCGACTATTTTCGAATATTCTTCATCACGTTTTAAAACAGAACTGTAAAGGTCATAGTTTGCCATCGATAGGCATGCAGACTTAGTTACAGTGTGAATTATTCCCATTAAGTTTTCGATTTCCCCACAGCAACTTAGTTGTGCACGCGATAAACAGTCTGCTACCAGCATTTCTTTGCCAGGTTTGTAAACTACTTCCATTTTAGGGTATTTCAAGAGTGCCATAAACATACGTTGCAATCGTGGTGATACACCATCAATGTCTCTACGGACTAATGTTTCTAGTGGTTTATGGTCACTTTGAACTGTAAATTCACGTCCATAAACAAAAAAATGGAACTTTGTACAAGCAAATAGTATAGCTAAAAGCTCCTTCTCTATTTGTGACCATTTCTGCTCACTGGTACTCAATGTGCGAGATGCAAATGCGACAGGATGCCCTAGTTGCATCAAGACACAACCCAATCCATCCTTGGACGCATCTGTTTGTATCACGACAGGATTATTTGCATCATAAATTGCTAAGACGGGATCAGAAGTTATAATCCCCAATAGCTTATTTATTTCTTCCTCATGTTCAGCTGTAAGCTTAAACTCAACGTTGTTATAAGTAAGTTCACGTAACTTGGCAGTAAGCTTTGATAGATTAGGAATAAATTTTGCTAAGTATTTAAAAAGACCCAATAATCGCATAATGTCTTGCTTACATTTAGGTTTTTCCATATTTAAAATTGCATCGAGATGCTTGATTTCCGGTTGAATTTTCCCATATGACAAAATATGTCCCATAAACTTAATTTGGTTTGCCCTGTACTGAATTTTGTCTCGATTAAACTTAATTCCATTAGCCCTCGCACGTTCTAGTACCATTCCCATTATTTTGTCATGCTCACTTTCATTTTCAGCAGCTATGCCTATATCATCAAAATAAATCATAGTTCCTGGGATGTCCCCAAATATTTGAACCATTTTGCATTGGAACATTTCAGGAACATTATTAAGTCCGAATGGTGCACGATTGAACTTATATCTCCCAAATGGGGTCATAAATGTTGTAAGATCAGCACTAACTTCATCCAATTGCATATGCCAAAACCCATTAGAAAGATCCAATACAGAAAACACACGTTTTCCTGCCAGCCTGGACGTGAAGTCATCGATTGTAGGAATTAGAAAATGTTCGCGCTGAATACATTTATTAAGTGGTTTTGGATCAAGGCATATCCGAAGCTTCCCATTTGGTTTCTCTACTATTTGAAGATTATTTACCCATTCAGTTGGATAATTTACTACAGAAATTATACCTTCCCGCAACATATTTTCAATTTCTGCTTTAAGTTTATCTAGTAGACTAAGTGGTATTCTTTTCTTATAGTGCAACGATGGCCTAGAATTTTCTTTCAATTTAATTGAATTGGTTCCCGGAAACTTACCAACACTACCAAAAACATCCCCATTAGTTTTTATGAATTCAGTGCATGCCAGTGATGAAGACATGACAGCGTCAACATCAATTCGTTTTACCAACCCAAACTCCCTACACGATTCCAAGCCAAGCAATGGCTCATGACTATCATCAACGACATAGAAGTGAGAAGAGTGTTCAGTTTTTTTTTCTAAATCATAACACGAAAGCTTTACTATGTCAAATACATTAATTTTATTACCATTGTAATCAGAGATTAGCAAATTATTAAGTTCGTTTTTATACTTTAATTCAATGTCAAGTTTTTTTTGTTAAATAAACCGGTATACAATTGACATCAGATCCAGTGTCAAGTTTAAAGGTGATGTGTTCATTCCCTATCAAGAATGTTTTTTTCCATTGCTCTTTTTTTCCAAAGATATTCGAATTTATTCTATAGTGACATTTTTCATTTAAATAATAAGAACTATCAAAAACATTGCTTTGTAATTTACCTGATGAGTCACCCCAGTATTGCAAAGAGTGAACCGAAGGCTTTCCTTTATTGTAGTTGTCTGGCTTTTTGTTTTCCTTATGATATCCAGTTTGCTCCCCTTGTTTTCCTTTTGATTTGCACAACCTTTGATAGTGCCCCTGCTTTCCACAACATCGACAAGTTACCCCGTTTGCTTTGCAGCTTCTAAGATGTGAAGGAGTGAAGTCGTCCCCACAGTTGTAGCATCGTCGATTTATAGCGCTGATTTGTTGTTGTTCCACACTGTATGCCTTTTGAGCGATTGCACCTCTATCAAGCAAAACTTTGTTAGCATTTGCTGCCTCGAACGCCTTGCAAACTGAAATCACGTTTTGCAGTGATTCATCCCTCCCATCCAGGAGCTTAAGCTGCAGCTTTTTGTCATAGACCCCGATGATGATTCTGTCCTTTATCATTTTTTCTTCATAGGAGACACCACAAGCACAACCAAATTCGCAGAACTGAATTTGTTTCCTGATTTGAGTTTCGAAGTCAGTGAATGACTGCTTCTCTTTCTGCAATATTTGGTTGAACTTGAATGTCTCCATTGTTACATTTTTTTTTGGAATGCAGTAGCGGTCGAAAGCAATTATGATTTCCTCAAGTGTGCGTGACTGTCGCTCTTCTGCTTGATTCTCGCCTTCACCTGCTTGTTCGTTTCCTGGAGCCACAGCATTTTGATTTCCCAGTATTCCATCAGTTGTGCCATCATTTGGGAACAACGTGGTATAAATTTCCATTGCAGCTGGACCTATAAGCCATAGGAATGTTGCAATTTTTTTTGTTTCGCTTTCCTCGTTTTTTCCTGTGGCCATCATGTACATTAGAAATGTACGTTTCCAGCTTGGCCACTGTTTCCCCAAATGTGAGCAATCTAGCTCAGCAGGCACGCGGTCAGATGACGTCATTGATTCTAAAAGTTGATTTCCAAGTAACAAAAAAAAATACACGTACAGCGACGCGATACTTTTTCTTTTGTTTGTTTAATACTCCTCCGGTAGTTGCTGTTGTTATTGAGTGTTTTTTTTTTGTATGTATCCCACTTTTGACACCATGTAACAATTATGTTAATTGTTAATGAAATAAAACACTAATAATTTAATTATAAAATACAAATTTATTATATGAGGTTATCTTATCTTAACAGCGGTCGAGAATAGAATGATCTTAATCCAGACAAGAGCAAGAAAGTAGTTTCTTCTTTCAGGTGTAGGAATACATTATGTTTGCGTTCTTAATCTTAACATTATGCTTGCATTCTTAATCTTAACTATTTTACATTAAGGTATGTGTACATTAGCTAGCTTATTACAGTACTAGCTCGGTTTTTTCTCGCCAATCTCTGATGAGCACCTCCGATCCACATATCTAGAAGTGTACCTCCCAGCATCTTTAACTTTGGTACACCAGACGCTCCAGCAGATAGGGGTTTCGACAAAATCCTGAAAAAGGAATGCTAATAGTTAAATGTGTATATAGTTAGGTATATATGTGTAACCTCAGTTGTCTAGTTGAATAATTACTAATTATAAATAAAAGGTAATTCGTTTTTCCTTTCACTAACGTTGAGGTAGGTCGGCAACCTACGCTGATTATTGTTAGCGTCATTGACCTTCCCACCACTATGGAAAAATAACCATAGAAAAAAAAAAAACAAAATGGAAGCCGACTTATCTTTATAAGTATTAATTTGTTTAAATTTGTTTAAATGCGAAAATAAAAATTAATTCCTTATAGGAAAGAAAAGCTGTTTGAGATAGTGAAAGTGGAATAAGTTGAATTTCAATTGGTGCCAACTATTTGGAATACAAAAAAAAACAACAACCAAGCAAATAACAAGAAAAAGTGGTGAGTCTCTTAAATTATCGAATTATAGGGATTTACTTAGTGGTATTTTCTTATGATAGTTTGATTCCCGGCGGCCCGAATTAAGCGGGGCCGCCACCCAATTAAAAAAATGTTGAAATTATATACAAAAAAAAAATTGAAATTAAATAAGATTCAAAAAAATTTTGAAATTTAATAAAATTAAAATTTGAATACAAATCTGAAATTAAATAAAATTAAAAAAAAAAAGAAGTGAAAGAAAGAAAAACTAAAGAACCCGAAAATTGAAACTTGAAAACTGAAAAAAAAGAAAGAAACTAAAGAAGAAAAAAATTGGAATTAAAGGAAATTTTAAAGAAGAAACGGGGAGAAAAAAAGGAATTACCCAGAAAGAAAATTTGACCCACCACATATACGACCATCTACATATTCTATATATCTTCATACCTACCCGGTGGATCTTTTTGTGTTTGTGAATGTCCTATATTTAAGTTTTTTTTTTTGAAATTTATCAAATTAATTCGTTGATTATTAATTAATTCATCGGCGTGAAAGTTATTTTTTTTGTTTAATTCCATAATCTTTTTTTTTGTAGGTTTTTTTTTTATTGTGAGGTGCTAAAAGAAACGATTGGTGTAAATTTCGTGTTCGGTCCCGTAAGTTTTTTTTTTTGTACAGTGTCCTGATAGATACCTCCACAGAGCTCTTTAGGGGTACGGAATTAGGGCTCTCCTAATCGTATTCGCTAAGTAAAAATAGAATATACCAAAAAGGGTACTTCTAAGCAAAGGTAGAAAGAAGTAAAGACGTAGGACTACCAACCTGGCTTTTTTTTTTGTTACCATTTTATTTTTCTTGTTTTGATGCTAATTTTTTTTGTTAATTTATTTTGATTATAAATCTTTTTTTGTTATAATTTTGTAACAAATCCGAATTGGTATCTGTCATATAAATAAAAAACTTCCGACAATAACGCCGGCAATAGAAAAAAAAGTTTTTTTATGTTTCGCCCAAGCGAAACAATGAGGGCTTGAGTTTCTTTTCAGGGGTGCCAGGGGTAGCAGAGTGAGCGTGACTCAACGATGACCTGAAACCGAACGTCGACCTACAATTTTGGGGGAATCCAACACTGGCCGCGGATACCTAAAGGTAGGGTGGGTAATGGCCTCACTGCACAACATCCGCAGTGCCCTGATGTGCCAATAGTCCGTCCGTATATATTTCCTTCCTTTTCCTCATTCCTTGGCCTGATATATGTTTTTGTCTGCAGGCGAGGTTGAGTTTCGGGGGCAAGATCCCGCCCCGTCCGACGAGCTGACGCCGTGCACCGCAAGCAGGCCGCGTCCCCCGGAGCTCAACAATCCCACCTAACCTTTTCCAAATCTTCCTATCTCTTTTTCCTACCTCATCCTTATCCTACCCCTCCACTTCACCCACCTCCACACCTCCTCTTGCCTCGCAACAAGCTCTAAATGGATGGCTTTTGTAGCCATACAGACGAACAGAGCAAAATAGGCTTTTGAAGTCTTAGCCTTCCGGCATCGGGACAATCTTATGGTGAAGGGACCAGCATAATCACATCCTGTGTTTGAAAACGGGCGACTGGGTGTGATGCGGCATTTTGGAAGATCACCCATGATCTGTTGACTGGTTGTTTGCGTTGCATAAAACAAGTCTTGCAACGATCCACGATTCTTCGAATGAGATTGCGGCTACCCATTATCCAATATTGATGTCTAACAAAGACAAACGTTTGAGATTGTCCTGCATGGAGATAACGTTCGTGAATATCTGTAATTATAAGCTTAGAAATCGGGTTAGTTTTAGGTAAAATAATAGAGTGTTTTATGTTGAATGATACTGTTGATTGTTTTATGCGCCCACCTACACGAAGCAGACCCACATTGTCAATGAATGGTGAATATTTTAGTAATTTTGATTTTGCTGGTAGTTGGTGATGAAGTCGCAAATGTTGAATGTCATCTTGGAAGGCGGTATTTTGGACGAATAACAATAATGAGTGTTTTGCCTTTTGGATCTCCTCGAATTTTAGGCCATCGAAAAAATGGGTTCTGGTTTTATTTAAATTTAAAGTATACCTTTTGATGTATGCAATCACTCGTAGAAGACGATACCAAGACGAGAATTTTTCTACAAGTTCGTGAAAGACATGTCCATCAAACGACGTGACGAGTGCATGCCTTCCAACGTTCTTTTCCTCACGTTTAATTTAGTCCGAATCCATTGTAGTTACACAAAGATTTGATTTTGGCCAAGCATCTTCAGACTCAGACAGCCAAGGTGGACCGGTCCACCAAAGATGGTGATTAAAGAGTGTTGAGGGTGTTATACCGCGGGACGCACAATCAGCAGGATTTGATTCGGATCGTACATGATGCCAATAACTTCTCGGCAGTGTTTCTAAAAATAAGGCCGTCCTATTAGCGACAAATGTTGTCCATCTACGTGGTGGTGATGCCAGCGAATGCAGCACGATTTCCGAATCGCACCATACCATCGTTTTATTAATTTTTACATTAAACGATGATTTTACCGAAGTTATCAACCGAGATAACAATAACGCACCACAAAGTTCCAGACGAAGAATAGACACTGGTTTTTAAGGGCAACTTTAGTCTTACTTGCTACGATGTTTAAATTTACGATTCCATCGGAAGACCTGGTAACAGCGTACACGACGGCTGCATAGGCTGATGAAGACGCATCGCAGAATCCATGGAGTTCAACAGTTGCATCAAACAAGAATACATTGCGTGGGACACGAACCTTTTCAAAACACGATAACTGTTCGCGATAGGTCAACCATGTTTCCGAGAGTTCAGAGGGAAGGGGATCATCCCAGCTTAAATTGAATTGGGACGACCACAGTTTTTGAAAAAGCATTTTAAAAAGTACTACCGAAGGGGACAAAAAACCTACTGGGTCAAAGATACTGAATATTTCGGAAAGTAATATTCTCCTTGTTATTACAGGTCGCGATTTGAGATTAGAAAGCCGAAAAGAATACATGTCTGACGCAGGATTCCAGTACATCCCTAACACATTCACGGATCGTTCTGGATCTACAAACGAGTAATCACAATCTTCACGATTTTTGGTAGCTAGTAGTGCCCAGCAATTAGAACTCCATTTTCGGAGCTGTAACTAGGATTCTGACAATAATGATACAAGTTCCGTTTGTAAATCTAATAAGGTTTTTATTGAATTTGAACCGGTCATGACGTCATCAACGTAAACGTCGTGAAGTAAAACCCGAGCTGCGGTTGGGTATCTGGATTTATAGTCTGTAGCGAGTTGTTGAAGAACACGAACCGATAAAAAGGGAGCCGACGCCGTTCCATAAGTAACCGTTTTAAGGCGATAATGCTTAATAGGTTTTTTCTTGTCTTCCCTCCAAACTATTCGCTGATAGCCTCTATCATTTTTATGTACCCAGATCTGTCGAAACATTTTGACGATATCCGCGTTAAACACAAATCTATGTTGACGGAATCTTAAACATACACCGAACAAATCACGTTGTATGGATGGACCGATAATTAGTTGGCTATTTATCGAATTTCCATTAATGTCCTTAGCCGAACCATCGAATACAACGCGAAGCTTTGTAGTCGAGCTATCTGGCTTTAGCACGGAGTGGTGAGGCAAATAAAATTGGCATAACCGGTTTTTATCGATTTCCGAACTAGGAATCAGTTCTATATGACCTAAGTCAAGATATTCATTCATAAATGAAACATATTGTCGGTGTAATTCAGGATTATTCGTAAATCGTCGTTCCATAGCATAAAGACGCGAAACTGCGGACTGAAGGGTACCTTCAAACTGATTCTTAAATGGAAGTGAAATAACGTATTTTCCATCTAACGCGCGACCGAATGTTCCTTGAAAATGCTTTTCAGCGGGATCGTTAAGACTAACAGGAGAATCGTGAGAAGATACTTCTTCCAACTCCCAAAATTTTTGAAGAAGATAATCCACGTCACAGGTTGAGTGGAACGAAGATAATGCTGAACCAACATCTTTCGACTCATTGAGTTCTCCACTTATAACCCAACCGAAAGTCGCATTCTGAGCAATGGGTCTTCCTTCAGGGCCAATAACTTGTTCAGGTTTTAATATCGACCAAGCCTTATCGGCACCAAGAATAATATCAATAGGACCCGATATATTAAAGTATTGATCTGCGAGATTCAAATGGCAAAGATAATCCCAATTTGAGATTTGAAACGAATTTGAGGGTAAATTGGACGTCAATCTTGTCAAGCAAAACGCATCGATAGACAGCAAAGTCGAATCATAACGTGACATCAAGTTCAAAGTCACACGTCCTTTGGTTTGGCCTGCTTCTATTGAGCCTAAGCCTAAAACAGGAACTTGAGCATGTTTTCGTCGAAGTCCAAGATTTTGAACACATGACTCTGACACAAATGAAGATTGAGATCCTGTGTCTAATAAAATACGAACATCGATGAATTGATTTTGGCAATTTTTAATTTTAGCTAAGATCGTGGGCAGCACTGTTTGCTTTTAAGCGATTGATTCACGACAGTGGTTATTAACCAACTGTCCAATTGAAGAACGATTCAAAATTTCCGGAGTTTGACCTTGGCCTGTAGCTAACAATGATGACGAAGATGACGACGACGATAACGATGGCACCGACGACGACGAAGACGATTGATTAAATGAAGATGCTGGTGTACCATTAGCTGCATCATCTTGATGAACTAAATAATGGTGTCGAGCCTTGCATATACGACAGCGAAAATTTGAATTGCATTTACTTATATTATGGCCTGGTCACAGGCAGCTGAAACAGATCGAGTTGGTTTTTGTAAATTCTCTTCGCGATGGAATATCTAAGTCAAGGAATTGAGAGCATTGATACAAATTATGAGTTGTTTTACACAACGGGCATTGTGAACGTTTGTCCGATGGCTTTGCTACTTAGGCTCGAACAGCACCTGTCGACTTTCCACGAGTTGTATAGGTGTGCGGTTCAACGTCTGACAAGATTCTAACGCGTAGCACCTTAACTCAATAAATTCAATGAACTCAGTTATAGATTGATCTTCCCGACAGCGAACTTCTTCTGCCCACGCCTGTTTCGTATCACTATCGAGTTTTCCTAGTAAAATATAAATTAACCAAGGGTCCCGATTGTTCTTGGATAATGCACTTAAACCTCGAATTACTTCATCAGCACCATCTGTTAATTTTCGAAGTAATTGTACGTTTGGCGAGTTAATAGACGGAAGAGACATAAATGTTTGGATAAATGATTGAACGATCAAATGTCCGCGATCAAAACGTTTTTCTAACCTATCCCAAGCTTCCGTATAATAAGCTTCAGAAACTTTTATATGCTGTATGACGTCAGCAGCTGTTCCACTCAAAAATGATTTTAAATATTGAAATTTGTGAGTGGAAGATAGATTTTCCTTTATATCAACCGTGGCCAAAAACAAATCACGAAAGGATGGCCAATCCTTATATTCACCGTAAAACTTCGGAATGACGATTGGCGGTAGTCGAACCTTTGTGGGATCTTTGGACGTACAGCCTAAAGTTTTTAAAAGTTCGCTATTATCATTTGCAAGACGTTCAAACATAGAATTGTTATTATTATTATCTCCGCCTTTAGCAGTTCTTTCGCAAATCGCACGATTTAATCCCGCATGAGCCAGGAAGTATTTTTCCTCGTAACTACTGAAGTCAAGATTAAATGCATCTAGATCTTCATTTTCCTCCATGTGCTGGAGGCATTCATAGTGCAAACTAGTAAACTCGGACCATGCTTCGACAACTCTCTTTAATCGGATTTCTAACATATCTATTGTTGTCGATTCATCAATTAACATTATGAACTCCGCCGCACGAGTTAAAGTGGCTTTAGGAATACCACGTTTTTGTTTCAACGCATTCATACTCGTATTTCACAAAAAATAATATAATGTAATGAGTTCCAAGGTGAAATATATGTACCTATAAAGAAAACGAAAGATTCAATTCAATTTCAATTCAATTTTCAATTTCTTTATTGTAAACAATACACTAAGACAATGTCTTTTATAGTATTTGTACTTTGGTTGAACAATTAAAGTGCTGTTTGATTCTATATACAATAAGATAATACTTAGGCTGCTAAAAATATTTTTTTTTTTTTTTTTTTGACTTTTTTTTTATTTTTTTTTTTTTTTTTATTAATAATACATATAAGACTTTTCCTCTCTTCTTCTTTCCTATTTCCCCCTTAACATTCTAGTTGTTCGAAAAATGTTTAAAAACCTCGGTCTTGAAACTTACTGCATCCGTTATCCTCTTAATGCTAACCGGCAAAGAGTTAAAAAGGCGAATGCTGTGAACGAGGAACAACCGTGAGGAATTTAGATATCTAAAAGTTGGAATAACTAGATTATTTGTTCTTGACGATGTACAGAACTCAATTTTTTCATAAAGGTACTCAGGTGTTCTTGTGCGAATAATTCTGTGGAGAAAGATACAAATACGGAAATTTACGTATTCGACCATAGTGCACTTAAGAATTTTTTTGCTGAAAGCAGAGATGTGGTCATATCTGCGAATACCATAAACGTAGCGAGTCATGTCATTAAGCGCCACACGTAGTTTGTATTCCGATAAAGAATCCAGTTTCGGATACACGACTTCAGAAAAGGAAATGATTGGTACGAGTAGAGTTCTCATAAGACGAAGTTTTGTTTCTTGAGGAGTAAAAGAATTAGATACCCATAGTTTTCTTAAAGTTCCGTAAATACGTGCAATGACATAATTTATATGGTCTCTGCAAGAGAGATCCCTAGAGATTTTGAATCCAAGACTAGTCACAGAATCTACAAAACTAACATGGGCACTATTCAAAGTAATCGAAGGTAGATCTCTATAGTTGTATGTCTTCTTAGAAATTAGTAGGGCTTGACTTTTATTGGGATTGAGCACTAGACCATTTTCCTTAGCCCAGTTAGAAATTCTCTCAAGATCTTCATTAACGCGAAAGACAAGATCCTCTATTAAACCGATTCTACGTGAGAGATAAATTTGTATATCATCTGCATATAGATGAAAAGAGACGTGCTCACAAACCGAAGGCAAATCGTTGATAAAGGCACAAAACAAAATTGGCCCCAGAATAGAGCCTTGTGGCACGCCCATCTTCAAGTACGTATGTGCTGAAAAATTGTTTCCAACACATACACGCTGAGTTCTGTTACACAAATAACTACCAATGAGACGAACAGCTGAATTCGAAAAACCAAAGTAGTGCTCAAGTTTTTGACAAAGAACTCGATGATCAACTTTGTCAAAAGCCTTCGAGAAGTCCAATAGGCACAGTACTGAGATATTGTCTTTATCGTATTCAAGTCTAATATCCTCTAAGATCTTAACCATTGCTGTAGAGCAGGAATGGTTAGCTCTAAATCCAGATTGGTATGGAGACAGCAATCTTTTGGACGTAAAATGGTCAATAATTTGTTTAGTAAGGATTTTTTCGAGAACTTTGGACATGCAAGGTAAAATGCTTACTGGCCGGTAGTCGGCGAGTTCGGAAGGTGTGGGCTTTTTCGGAACAGGAGTTATCCTGGCTGCTTTCCACGCAATAGGAAACGTAGAAGTGACAATACAGTGATTAAAAACATGAGTGAGAGCGTTAATCAAGCAGGGTAGGACAAGTTTCAAAAATCTTAGCGGAATACCATCTTCGCCTATAGCTTCGGACCTCAAGGATTTAAAAGTTCGTATAATTTCGTCTTCAGTTACCGTCTCAAAGCAAAAATCGTTAACTCCATCATAAAGTAAGCCAGCCTTGGGCTCAAAGCTAGTAGCTAATTGATTTGTTTGAGTAAACTGATTGTTGAGGTCATTAGGATCAAGTTCACACTTAGAAATTGGCTTTTTACCAATACCAATGTATTGAGTTTCGAGGCGAAAAAGTTACGTTTGGCGCAACGGGTAATGAGAGTTGACTGATTACGAAAGTAGCAGTTGTTGTTCATTCGGAGTGTACGGTATGCCTATTAGGATAGCATCAGCTGCAATGTTATTGATCGCGATTGTTTGGATTTGTAGTTTTAAGCTGCCTATTTCTGTATGTATGTGCTCAGTTTCGTTGTCATCTATTGAAGCAAGTTGGAGACGGTCAACATTTGATGCGGTGTTGTTTACTTTCTCTCGAATCTCAACTATTTCTGTGCAGTTATTCTCGAGTTGTTTTACCCGCTCTTCCAAGTTTATAAGATCGCGAGATAATTTGTCAATTTTTTTTGACATATTTGTTTCAATATTATCCATTCGACTGGTTAAATTTAATTCAAGAGTGGATAATCTACCCAGTATGGACTCACCTTGTTCTTTTAATTTTAAAAGAAGTTCAGTTTGAGAAGGCATGTTTGGCTGATCAAGAAGAGAGTCAGTGACGACATTCAAATCATTTACTGGGATGACAACAGCAGGAGCAGAAGCAGCAGAAACGGCGGAGGCGACGGTGATTGAATTTGCAGAGGGAGAAGAGCAAATATTGACCTCACCAGGAGGTTTATTGGTGGTGTTGGTGGACTTTTGTGCGAGAGAATTTTTACTGTCACTTTTGTTTACATGAGATGGTGAGTTTTTCATTATGTGAGAATTAGTTGGATTACTCTTAATTAAAGGGCTAAAGAGTTGTGGTTTTTTTGAGCGGGTTTTATTAAATTGATCCATTGTCAATGGTTTAGTCTAAAAAAATTGTTTTTATTTTGTTTTTCGTAATTTTTGTAATTAGTTATAAAAAACACTTTTTATTCAAATATTTATTTGAGTCAACAAAAAACACTGTTTTCTATCTCGCACGTATTTTAAAACTCAAAAAGCACAGTTGGGGTTATTAAAATCTTAGGCAGCAAATTATTTGACGTCTGTTCTCTACCACATGTTTCTATGTACTCTGAATACGTTAAAATTGCATAAACAAAAGTTCAACACGAGATCTTAGAGGGCATTAATATGTGTAAATTTAAATACATATATAAACCCATATAAAGAGTTCTTTTTTAAACCACGAGCACGAGGTTTCGTCTTTAAAGAAACAAAAATATTTTACCACCAGAAAAAATGTTCTATTAACTTTATAGACACACACGATTATTTGCCTATCAATTAATTAAGTAATAAATTGGTTCACATTAATATTCGGCTTTTCGAAGGAACTTGAAAAGGTTTTATATAAACCTTATGCGCAGAAGCAGACCACACCGGACATAAACAGCAGATACAAAAGAAAAGTTAAAACATTTTTCTGCTCAACGTTATAATTATTATTTTTTAATTCTATTAAATAACACAAAAATTTATTACCTTAAGTTTTGGTCCACGATGTGCTCTGCTCTGCTGTTGATGTTGAATTCCAATAGAACGAATGCTTATTAAAAACAAGACGTGCATGAACTTCTGCACCCATCATCTTTGCAGACGTATGCAAGTTGTTGTTGTTTGTGGATTTCATCTCGTTGAGAGCATTCTCGTTTTTATCATTCAGCACACCGTGGACCACGCATAATTTATAAGTTATATAATAATAATTAAATGAACAAAAATATAGATTTATACATTATAGTTTAACTTCTCAATATAACATAGAATTTTAATTTTAATCTTAAACACCTACCGTATTGTCTAAATATTTCTCTTAAAATAAAACACATTTTCTTCCATTTTATATTTTTTTCGCTTTAATTCATAAATATTTGTACATATTTACAAATAAAACTTGTACATAAGGCGCATTAACAAAATTGATAAGATTTCTTCATATTAGAAAGTTCTAAAAACAAAAGGTTTATTTAACAAAAAAAATCAGTACTTTTTTTCTGTTGTATTTTTCCCAACATTTGAACAACTGCATTTTCTCTTAGTGGTACGTAATACATATGCATACACATTAATCGCGTTCGGCCAACCAAACGATAGGCTATCCATAATCCAAAAAAATTTCAGATACTGTTCAGCAATAATTATTAGAAATCAAAATTATTCAAAATAAAATACAACCTTTTTTCACGTTATAAGGAATGTATTTAATTAAATATTATTGGAACAAGACAAATTTTATTTAATGGACTTGATGTTGCCTCGATGATGGTTGCTTGTAAAGAGATCGATTCTTTGCATTGCACCATCGCAAGATGCTTATTCATATAAGAACAAATGTATATGGATAAGCTGTAAAAGGGATTAAGATTAAAACATTATATAGAAAAACAAAGGTGAAAAGCATTAAAAGTTATAAAGCCAAAACAAAATTCAAGGTAATAAAACATAGGGTATTATATAACTATGTTTGGCAACTTTGCAAAATATTAATATTTCATAAAGATTTAATTGAGTTTTAAAGAATTCATTAATTTACAATTCCAAATATAAATTTAGTAAATTTAAGATAAATAATAATTTAGGATGAAATAGTTAAACACGGCATTCCTAAACATGCCGGCCCCCCTGAAAGAATTTCAGGAACATGGTAAAATAGCCAGCTTCGTTATAGGTCGCTTGAAAAGGCCATTTTTGGTACGAACAGATACCACTCGTACAAGATCATCTTCTCCTTGATGAAGTTCTTCAACTCTTCCTAGAGCCCATCTGGATGGTGGCAAGTTAAGCTCTTTGATGACTACCAGGTCACCACCTTTAAAATTTTTGGTCTTCTTTTTCCATTTGGGACGTTGTTGAAGTGAAGTTAGGTATTCAAAGTTCCATCGACGCCAAAAACCTTGCAACATGTTTTGAATAAGTTGCCATCTTCCTAGTCTGTTAAGTGGAATATCTTGATAGCTGGGCTCCGGTATCGCCGTATATGGTCTACCTATAAGGAAATGAGAGGGTGTTAGAGGGTTCAAGTCTAAATCTGATATAGCACAAAGAGGCCTGGAATTTAGGAGTGCTTCAATTTGGGAAAGCAAAGTAGACATTTCTTCAAAAGTGAGAATATTATTCCCTACTACACGTTGGAGGTGCAGCTCCTTGAAAATTGGTGCCATTGTCGGAGTAAATGATGCTGCATTTTCCTCTTCTAGCAATAAATCGCCTCAGCGCCGCTAAAAATGCATCCTTAGATAAATCGCTGACGACTTCCAAATGTAAAGCCTTTGTCGCCATACAAACAAATAATGCGAAGTATCCTTTCGTGTACTTTGGATTTCTACCTCTGGCGATTCGAAGAGTTATTGGTCCAGCATAGTCACAGCCCGTTCGGTCGAAAGCAAAAGATGGGGAAAGTCTTGAAGAAGGCAAGTTTCCCATGAGTTGTGTTGTTGTAGCTTTACGTTGTCGAAAACATGCCATACAACCATGTACAATTTTTCTTATATGGTTTCTGCATCCAAAAATGCAAAACTCCTGCCGTACTAGAGAAAACAATTCCGATACACCTGCATGAAGAAATTTAATATGAGCATCCTGCAGAATCCAAATGGAGACCGGATGACCTTTAGGCAATATTATAGGGTGTTTTAGGATAAAATAAACATTGACTGCATTGCAAATTCTTCCCCCAACGCGAAGTAGCCCAATATCATCCAGAAACGGTGATAAGGATGCCAGTTTAGATCGTGTAGAGACATAATTTTTTGTTTTTAAGGATTGTATCTCTTCGTAAAACTCTTCTTGAGCCCATAAAAGGCATTTTCGTTTAGCGTAAAGCAATTCTTCAGATCGCAAGAAACTTTTTATACGTTCCTGTGGAGGAAATTTACCATTTCTCGCACGGCGAACAAAAACAGCAACGATTCGAATTACTTTAAACCAGTATGAGACTCGTTTGGCAAGTTTGTCAAAAAGTGATTCCATCACACACATTACATTGGCAACAACAGGCTGCTTTCTCCTTTCAGGTAAATCTTCAAAATCCTTTTTTTCTGTGGAAATCGGCCATAAGTTAAAATCTATAGATAGCCAATCTGGGCCTCTCCACCAAATGTGCAATTGCAACAGCTTGCTGGGCTCAACTCCTCTGGATGCACAATCAGCTGGATTTTCTTCTGAGCGAATGTAGTTCCATTGAGTTGTTTTTGCATTTATTGACATCAGCTGTTTTTTACA
Source organism: Eupeodes corollae (assembly GCF_945859685.1). Classification (NCBI taxonomy): domain Eukaryota; kingdom Metazoa; phylum Arthropoda; class Insecta; order Diptera; family Syrphidae; genus Eupeodes; species Eupeodes corollae. Next base: position 75,317,359 of record NC_079149.1, on the reverse strand, counting down.
AGGAATTACAACAACACAAACAAATCCGGATCACTAAAGATACGCACCCGAACCCACCCATTGTCAATATTATGGGGTTCCCCGAATACTACGCACTGTCTACACATAATATGGTATCCCCCGAAGTTTTAAAAATGAATTCAGTGTATTTTTAAGTAGAAATGTTGAAAAAAAATCTCTTCATGTTTTAGAGCTTTTAAATTTGTTCACGTTTTAGAGCAGCCAATGTAAAAAATACAGTGCTCACGTTTTGGGGTAGTTCACATTTTGGGGGGTTCACGTTTTCCAATGTTCACTGTAATTGGAAAACGGGAACTTTTTAAATAAATAAATGTAAAAAAAAACGTACTAAAAGTAATCATTTATTTAGTATGTTTTTTTTTAAACATAATAACTTTGTTTTAAGAATTAATAATTTAAATATATTGCCTGTTTACATATATGCATATTATAGATAAAGTTACTGTTCTTCGAATGTGTTTAATTAATTAAATTGTATATCTTTTTAAATTCGTGTCAATTTTGATGTTACTTGGAAGTTTATTAAACATTTTTAAGCCTTTATGAAATATCATATTTTGTGTTCTGGGGTCTCTATACATTTTGAATCTAAAGTTACAATTATTTCTCGAAGAATAAGGCTGCGGGCATCATTTTGCAAGTTAGATATAAGATACTTTGGCATTATATTATATTTTATTTTAAAAAGAAACATCAGAACATTCAGTATAATGCACAGCTTCACAGATTGCCATTTTAGGGAGAAAAGCATCAAAACTGTAGGTGTGAGAGAACTGCTTCTTGGAATAGTTCTTCGCTTTATTTTGCAAAATCTGAAGACGTTTGATTTCAAAATTGGTTTCTAGGAATAAAATTGTTGAACAGAAGTCAAAATGAGGTTAACTATCGTATTATAAATATTGACCGCACATATTGTTGTGATATTTTTCCTTATTCATTTAAGAAAACCAATTTTGTTCGATATTTTACCAATCGTGTATTGAATATGCCTTCTAAAGTTTAACTTATTGTCCAATTTAATACCCATTTTTTTTATTTCATCAACTTGTTCAAGTTTTGAGTTATAAATTTCAAGGTTAATCCTATAATTGTTAGTGCTTTGGACTGTCATGAAAGGGGTCTTGGGTTCAATGCCTGCCTATGGCACCTTAGTTTAAAAAAAAATTAATTTTCGCGGGTACTGCCTCTTGCGAGAAGTTGACAAATCCTTCAAGAGTAATTCTTGTCATGAAAAATTAGTCGTTCGTATTCGGCCTAAAATTGTAGGTCCCTTCTATTCCTGACAACAGTACTCGCACACAGGAATGGTTGAGAGTTGTAAGTCACTAGGCTCTGGTTCACAACGGACTGTTGCGCCACCCCATTTGATTTTTTTTTTGACAGGGAAGATGGCTTCAATTTTCTGTTCATAGTTTTTATCAAATTAGTACAAACTATCTCGTTTTCATGTTTAAGGTTAATTTCTGTTCCAACATTGGATTTATCCATCATATTAATTTTATTATCAATATAAAGCAAGTTGTATGCTTGGTTTAATAAAAGGCTAGCTTGATATGGTCTACATTAGTTAAAAAGCATGTAGATACTACAAGTATTTACATATTTTATAAATTTACGATTGTATTGTTCCTGCTGCATCTTTTAAAACAGCGGACATATGGCCAATAAGCGTTGTGGTTTAAGCCGTTTTTAAGTCATCGAAAATTGGGCCAACATCAACAGGTCCTGAATACCTTATTACAGGAAGTATTGATGTTGAAACAAGTGGAAGTCTTTCTCCCCACCCATGCCTGAAATCGATACCTCATCGCTCATTCGAACAAAACTAACTTTTTTTTTACACTTCAGGATTTTAGAAAGTAGTTAGCTTATAGCAAGCTTCAAACCACGATCAGAGGCTCATTATAAGTGCATGTGTTAGTTGTTAGTAAGATAATAATACAATTAAAGCCTAATACACGCACAAAATCCAAAACATAATAAACATTAACATGAATTAATACAGAACAACAAAAGATAAAATAAAGACGTTTACGATAGTGGAGCACTGGTTCTAAACAATGATTTTAATCCCACCTTATTTAAATTTAAATCTATTGATGAACAGTTTAAATTATATAAAATTCGGCTTAAAGCTTCATTTTTCCCATAGTTAGTTCTAGGGAAGTCAATATGTATAAAATCAAAAGAAAGTAGGTGATGAGTTCCGCCTGGTAATTCAAATTTACACAAGATAGCAAATAAGGATCTTCCCAATTAAGACCCTTTAGGGCAAAGCGAATGAAATTATGTTGAATTGATTCAATTACGTTTTCTATAAATTTCTTAACAAGGAGTCCCTACTTGCGATGCATATTCAAGATGAGGACCAACATGGCAATTGTACAAAGAAAGAGTAACATAGGGATCATTGAACTCCTTTGGCCAGCGTTTTATAAAACCAAGCATAGAACTTGCCTTATTGACAATAAAATTAATGTGATGTGTAAACCCTAAGTTGGAACTGAAATAAACACCTAAATCTTAAAATGTGGACCCTCGACAGAGTTTTTGCTGTGATATATTTACAATAATCAAATACACTAACAATTCATTTTTTAGTAAAAGTTATCGTCTGGCATTTTAAAGGGTTGAGGGCAAGGCTATTTTTTCTACACCAAAATGTGAAAGGATATGATCATGGGTGGACTTTATAATCTTAAACATTTTCATGTCATCTGCAAAAGTGAGAACTTCACTTGAATGTAGACATGACGATACGTCATTAATAGACAGGATGAACAGAAAAGGGTGTTTCCTGGGAACACCAGATTGAGCAACAAAAGGTTCTGAAAGACAATTTCTAAATTTTGCCTCATAGGATCTGTTTTCAAGGTATGATTTGATCCAATCTAAGAAAAATGGTGGAATACCAAGAACTTTGAGTTTAAATGTGTCCCGTTCGGACGCAGCCCTACTGAACCGAAGGAGCTCTGCTCCACCTTGAGCCATGACGTCCCGATTGTATGGGAGTCGCCTATCCACGGTTCTTTGTCTGATGTGGTAGATTAACGTTACTGCCAATCTATCCTGTATCAAACCGCATCTATCTAAAAAGAGGAATGCCTTTGGTGGAATAAAGGCACTCAAGCGTGCACTCTCAAAATACTCGTCGTTCGGATAGAACACCCCGAAAATTAAATTGTTGGTCGAAGACATAGCTCTTGCAATGTGACCTCGAACGAGTTTTATCACGAAATTGTCAATTCTGTTGATTCGAGCCCCGCTGTATAGGACCTCGTTAGAATAGTAATGCACATAAGAAGATTCGGCTGTTCGATATAAGCCGGCACAGCGTCGTAAACACTGCCGCTCGAACACCCGAAACTTCTCCATCTGGGAAGGGGCAACGTTGAACCGTACAGGACAACCATAAACGATCATTGGCCGTATGAGGGCCATGTAGCAAAATACCTTCACTCTGGGGTCAAGCCGATTGCTAAACAACAGCCGTTTCGTCAGAGCGAAGGCTCCTCTGGCTCTAGTCAGAGCAGCATTTATATGACTTTCGAAATATAAATACTGATCTAACCAGATACTGAGGTACTTCACTACACTTTTGTTCGCCAAAGATCAACGATGACCATCTTGCGCCAATTCTTACACGTATCCCTCCTGTCCCCAGCCAACGGAGTCCGGAAAAGAATTGTCTCCGACTTCTGGACATTTATTTTCAGTTTCCAGTCGTCGCAATATCGCTGAATCTTGTCGAAATCAAGCTGCAAGAGAATTCTAATAACCTCAACCTTTCGGACCGTTCTGTAGATCGTCGGCGTACGCAATTGCCGCAATCGGCGAATTCACCGCTCCCTGTTCAAGACTATTTTTAATTGAGAATGTTGTGGTAGAAGTTACATTGCCACTTTTGACAACAAACTTTCTACCGTTAAGCATATCATAAAGTATATACAACAATGGCTTGCTAATGCCAAACCTGCTCAGTTTTAGGTAAAGACCCTCTAACCATACGGTGTCAAAGGCCTTTTCCAAATCAACCAGAACAGCACCTGTGCATTGTTGTTTTGATTTATTCCATTGGATATCAGAAACGAGTTTAGACGCAGCATGAATTGTGTCATGACCCGCTTTGAACCCGAACTGTTTATCCGGAATTATTTTGTTGTCCGCAGCCCACTTAGTCAGAGCCCTATTAATGATCTTTTCGAAAACTTTGCTGATGCTCGTAAGAAGACTTATCGACCGAAGATTTGACGGGTTGGAGTTGTCCTTTCCCTTTTTCGGGAGAGGATGAACCACAGCGGTCTTCCAATGTACTAGATAATATGCATTATTCAGTGCATTATTGAAGAGTGTGGTGTAAATGTCAATTGCCTCCATCGGTAAATGTCTTAGTACAATGTTGGTATGTATATGTTGGTTGATATACGAACGACACCTGCTGACTTTTTGTTTTTATTGAATTGAAGATGAGCTGAACCTCAACCTTCATCACTAACAAGGGAATTGGTCCCGTTTGCTCGGCGATTATGGCATTTGCCAAGGAATCGTCATTGAACCGCATGAAACTTCTGTTCTCAGATCGCCAATGTGTGATATCATTACGGAGGAAAAAGTGATTAAGTAGGGCTCTGTTTTCCAGGTCGTGGTTGGGGCGAATGCTAACATTCACCTTGTACACTTGCTGGAAAGCAGCTCCCACCGCCTCCACTTTTTCCTTTGGATCTTCAATTATATAAAAGTCATCGTCAAAGATGGCTTCTTCTCAACGCACTAACCATCATGCCACGGGTACTAAAAGATTTCGCTATAAACAGACTCTAAACTTTTTGGAGGAATATAAATGTTTAAAATGAAAATTGTCTTGGTCTGTACCATTATCTTTACACATACCAGTTCAATTGATAATTTAAATGGAAAATATACAGAAGACGAGAAATATGTATTTTTTACCACTATGAGAACATTTCACCTAAATCCTTTGCATTACCAACATGACGATCATTTCTGTAAACTTCGAACTCTTGGCTGAAAAGTTCTGTGTCGGAAAAGCTTGAATTAAGCCAAGTTTCTGTCAAAACGAATACGTCATGTGAAAATGATTGGGAGTTGAGAAAAATGTCAGCAGTCTTACTACGAAGTCCCCTTTTTTGGTAGAAGAGGGCAAGTCTGTTGAGTTTTTTGGCTTGGTTTTCAAAGAAACACCTCATTTTTCACTTTGTATAAATTCTTTGACTAAAGTCTCTTCGGGCCATATATTTCTATTGCAAATTAAATCGAAGAACGTAGAATTTGTTACTAATTTAAAAGAATTTGGCTTATTGATCTTTGTACAACTAATGGGTGAGCTACAAGGTATGCTCTTGGTAGAAACTAAGTAAGAAGTTATATCTTCTGGTGTTGTTAGTGGGTCTAGACGAGATATACAAATTATTGTACCTTTAATCTTCTCCTCTTCGCAACAATATGACATCATTACTTTCTCTAAAACTTGGTTGAATGAAAATCCAAGCTTTTTAATAACGAGGATTACAATGTTTTCCTTAAGGATCGATGTCCCAAAGAGGTGGAGGTGTTTTAATAGCAGTCAGATCATCTTTTTCTTGTATCGAGATTGGTTTGTTATCAACAAGTATTAATGTAAGTTACGATATTGACCAACTTATGGTTTGTGTCAGCTTAGATAAGATTCATGATTTATTTATTATTTTAAGTTGCATATAAATAACTGCTGCAAAGTGCTTGGAAATTTAAAAATTAATCAGCATGTACTTATTTTAGGAGATTTTAACTTGCAATCTTTAAAATGGATTTATGACAAGGAATTTCAATGCTTATTGCTTTTTAATGGTAGGTACATTGGTAAGGTGAAGTTGTTGATAGATTACCTGAGTTTGATCTTAAGCAGATTAATAGCTTTTCGAATAATCTCGATCGAATCCTTGATTCAATTTTTATCGACAAAGAACTTTGTGCTGATATAAATGTTATCTCTTCAACTCCACTATCCAAATCCCCCCATCATTTTGCACTTTATTTAAACATCAAATTTTACAACATTTTAAAAATTCAAACAGCCTAGAACATGAATATGGTATCATTATATAAATGGTGATTATATGTCATTGTCAAATACCTGTGTACCTTTAACTGGCCGCCTGTTTTAAGCAATTTAGAATTAAATGATGCTAATCAAAAGTTTACTTCTAAACTAAAAGAGGCTAATAGTTTTATATTCCAAAAATTTGCAAAAATAAAGCATTTCAGTTATTCCGTAATTCTTAAAATAATGAAACATTGTATCAAAAATATTGCTGTCTTCAAAAGCAGTTCGATTATCTTAGTACATTTCTATTTAGTACGCATTACATTTTTTAAGTTGAAACAAACCTTGATGTTTTATAAACAACAAGAAAAAGTCAATAAGTTTTCCTAATAAAATGCAGTATTTAGACGTTACATCATCTGTTCTTTCAACCGTATGCAATTTGTTTGCCAAACATTTGCAATCCGTATAGTAGGGGAGCCCAGGATGCTAAATCGGGATTTACTCGAGCGTCAAAGAGACCTATTGGATTGCGAAGCTTAGATGATAAGAACAAAAAAATGTTATATCATATATATACTTTCATCGGTGGGGAGAGCGGCTATAAGTTTTCAAAAATTTAAAAAAAAACAGTTGCATGGACATACTCGAGCGCGTCAGATATTAATAGCATCCATGTTCAACGTATTTTTGAAAATATACGTATGTTAATCTGACCGTTTCCATGATGGGGGTGGTCGTACGTAAGGGTTGAAAACGGTAAAAAAAAATTTACCGAGCGCGTCAGATTTTCAAAGGGGATGTTAAGTGAACCTAAAAAAACGCTCTTATGTGATAATCTGACGATTTGGATGTGACCCAAACTCGCTGCCATCATTAGAACTTGCAAAAAAAAATCGCCATTTTGAAATATATTTTGATATATATGGTTCATGTATGTACCCTAAACGTGTTGTCTCTTAATCTGACGATTATCTGGAGGGATTCACCTAATCTGACAATGGAAAGTTTTTTTTTTTTAAATTACAAAAAGCAAATTTTTTAATTAAATTAATTAAATTAAACTTTGCATGCACCCCATCTTGCATCCATCGCACCTTTCAACCTCCCCACCTTGCACATACTGCACCATGGACCCACTCTAAATCCTATAGTGTGCCCAAGCAGTGGGGTTGCAGGGGGCAGCATGCCCCCATACACATCTCGGTGTGGCGTACACCCAAACTCGCACACACCCCACTGTTGCATACACCCACACTCACACCTACTATTATTACTATCAAAATAAGACCACTCACACTGGTTATTTTCAATGTTCTCAAAAACTAAAAGACATAAAATCATCTAGTTTTCAGTTTTTGATCAAAAACAAATAAGAGCAATAAATTCTGAAATAAAAACAATGGTAGATAATCTTGAAGTATTAAAAAATTACACTTTAAACCTTTTTGTTAATTTTTTTACTCAAATTTTGAGTTTAAAAACTGGCTAATAAAACAGAATGTTGGCTTTAAAAAAATGTATAAATCTTAATTGTAAGCATCACATTTATTTTATAATTATTTTTTTTCCATTTTAAATAATTTTTTTTTTAAATTTTCCCTCCCCTCACTTCGGTTAACGAAAATCGTTAGATTATATATTACTTGTGAACTTTGAATTATTACCTTCAAAATAAAAAAAAATTTAGCCACGCTGGAGAAAGTCAAGATGACGTTTTTTTTACAAGTTTGTAACCCGCCTACTTCTTATCGTCGATCAAAAATTGTCAGATTAGTGGAATATACACTTTTTAGCATATAACTAACTTACCCTACCTTAATCTTACGCGCTCGAGAATTTCAGATGAACATTTTTTTATCCCTGACGCGCGGCCACATATACTGGGCTAATTCTTGGTGGAGGTATTTAATGGGGTACTAGGTACCTCCCTGCATATTAATCTGCCGCGCTGTAGTAAATCCCAAAATCCCTTCTTGGGCTCCCCTACTAAATAGTATATGTGGTTCCAAATCAAGATACATCTTTTTCTAATACATAATTCTATAAATTCATTAAATGTTGAGAATTTGAATATCTCGGTAAACGAAGTCATAGAAAAGATAACATTCCGAATTCAGATAAAAAAGCAGGATTTAATGGTTTCCCATTAATAGTTTTTAAAAACACCGCACAGGTAATTGCTTTTTCACAAGCAGGTTCATAAAATGATGATGTTCAACAATCGTCCAATTTGTAAAATATCAGTTATCCCGAAACTATTTGAAAGTTGAATTATAAGAAACTTATACTTTTATTAAAAGAAGTGATCTCTCCGATGCAACATGGTTTTGTAAGTGGTAGATCTACTAACACAAATCTTATAATTTTTTTCTAATTTTGTGCTGACAGCAATGGAGAAAGGTTTTCAGTGAGGTGTGATCTGTACTGATTTTGCCAAAGCATTCGATAGAGTTGATCATCATACATTGCTTCGAAAGCTTCAGAGGTAAGATTTTCACTCTAATCTATTGAAATGTTTTGAGTCGTATCTGAGTTAACGAACCCAATTCGTCCGTAGGCTTGCTGATGTTGTTATAGTTACATGCGGTGTCCCCAAGAAAGTCGTCTGGGCCCTTTGTTGTTTCTTCTATTTGTCAATAATATTCCAGATGTTCTTGTTCAATCATAGTGGCTTCGTTCAATTTCCAATCTCGTGTTGGATAGGGTATCTTGGATAGGTGAATTTTTAGATACCTTGTTAAACGAGTTGGATAGCTGTATTGAGATAGCAGTCAAAAAATAAAAACAACTTTCGGCTGTTCACAAAAAACAGGGAAACATATAAGCTTAAAAAAATTATTGTAAGATTTTTATATTTATATTTTTAATTCCTTCTCATCAAAAATTGACCAGTGTTCTTCAAGAACTTTTGCAATTTCTTGAAAAATTGTTCTTCACCGGGGTTTTGGGTCTCGGAGCTGGTCCTTTCTCTTTCTGCACTCCTCCAAGAAGAATCGATTTATGTTCCCAACCTTAAAAAAGGGAATAAAGTGGTTCTTCTTTAGGGTTTTGAATCATCTGAAAGAATCACTTATCTTTCCTTTCAGCGACCTTATTTACTTGAGCTCCACAAGCTGTCTGCTTTTGTACATAAAAGTTAGATTTATTTATTTCCACAAGATTAATATAATATATTTACCTGTATTTTGTTCTACCTCTGGAACAGGGTGAGGTTCTTCAACTTCAGAATGCTGGACACTAGACTGGAGGTAAGAACTAGCGAATTGGTCATCTACAAAACGAGAACAAAAGAAGTCAATTTTGAAGTTTAAAAAATAGATCATAATTACCTTCTAAAATTCGGAGGCAAATAGCTTTCTCATCGTCTATTAGGTACAGAATATCCTCAAATAAAATTTCAACTTCAACTTTTGTATCTTTTTTGTTTACCAACAAATACAAGAAGCTGAAATCAATTTTCAAGTTTCTTGAAATTTAACTATGTGTTGAATCCGCTATTCTGTCAGATATTTACATACCCCAGAAATTATTGAATACCTTTGGATTCCTTTTTTGACATCTAAGCTGTTTTTGATCAGCTGTTATACCATATCAGTCTGAGATTGAACGCAGCCAGTGTCTTATATTTACTAACAGATTTGTCAGTTTCAGACGACATAAAGGACTCGAAAAAAGGCAAGTTTCTAGCATCTAAGTGGTCAACTGTCAAAAAATTGTCTTCCAGTTAAGGCAACTTTATTGGAAAGTTAGTCAAGAAAAATTTCCCTAACTTTCAAGTCAAGTCATCTTATGTCAACATTTATCAATTATCATGTTTTTTCATTCAACCGAAAGCTGAACTTTATTCTCCATGATTAATTTGTTTTCTGCACAACTTCATTTAATTCTTTCTGTAAAAGGGTTCCTTGTCAATTTGGAAAAGAAATAACTAATATTTCTTTACAATACAAAATACAAATCGTGATGGACTTGTAGCTTGCTTGAGCGGTGTTTTGTAGACAATAATTTTTGTTGGTACTTTTTGTACTATGAACTTAAAAAAAAGGTTTGCGAAGTAAAGTTCTGAATTTGAAATTCATGACACTTGAAAAACTAACTAGTTGCTTTGGTCAAAATTTAAGTTTAAAGAATGAAATTGACTAAAAATGAAGTCCCTTAAGTTGTCTGAACTTGCCCATTGATATCAGATTGGTGTGTAAACAATAAGCTATTTTTAAATGTATCTAAGTGTCAGAGTCTAAAATTCTGTCATCGTTCTTCACCTTTAAGTTTTGAATATTCTTTAGAAAATACGACTCTTGATAAAATTAAAGAAAAGAATAATTAGGTGTAATATTTGAGACTTTTTACATAATGGAATTTCGCATTCCTTGCATATTGTTTGGTATGCGTTTATTTTTAAGGCTTCGCACAATTTACGCAACCTCGATGACTAGATCTTCGTATCGCTGTTTTTTCGAGTACTTGAGCAACCAAGGCCTCTGATAAATTTACCAAAAAAGTTTTGAATGTCATTTTTTGTCGATTCATTTTTGAGTGAATACCCCATGCGTTCACTGCTGCCATCATTATAAGCGGGTAAAAAAACTTCTTTCACCATTTATCAGATTTTCGGTCGTATTCATAGAGGCCGCTCATTTGATCTGCCATAACAATGCCTCCCATCATCTCTCTATAAAACTTAATCATTTTTGGGCAAGGAACTTGAATTTTTTCATCGGTCTCCAAGTGTTTGTAACAACCTTCATATCATTGTTATGGCAGTTGCTAAGCACTAGAACCTCATTGGTATCTTGCAATTTCACGCATAAAAGCCAACAATTTAATTTTTTCCATTGGACATAATGGTTCCCAGCGATGGATATCCAATAGATTCCAATAATTTGACCGATGTGAAAAAACGGCCAAAACATACTTCTTTTATCGTGCTAGCCAATTTATTAACGACTCTCTCCCCCAAAGTTCTATTAAGTGCTTCTAACTCCTTTTCGCTGTAAATGTTGAAATCATACGTGTACCCAGTTAGGGCATCGCACCGAAGCCACATTTTGATTCCACGTTTTACCGGCTTTAGGGGCATGTATTGTTTGAGGTTACTGCGCCCTTTGAATTTAATCATTGACTCGTCGATGCTCTGATAAGCACTATCTTGTCTGCAGTTTTGAAAGATTTTTTTTCAAGCATTCAACTAGATCATTGTCTTTGTAAGTCTTACAACAGTCAGCTGGATTTTCGGGTGGCGAGAAATACATTTTTGATGTAATCATGAGGAACCGATCGCGAGTTATTGTTTTTTACTGCTTGGTTTCCCAGCGATAAATGCGTTGACTAATAATCCTTAAGGCTTGGCACCCGGTTGTAGCACATTGGAAACTTACAACCAGTGATTACTTCAATTTCATCAGCGTTAGTTGGATCCATAGTCTTGCAGCGTTCATTTTTTGATGATCTACGATGAATATCCAAGCGGTCGTTTGTTCACTGTTTAATATATATGTATACAGATTTTGGCCAAAGTTTGTGGAAAATTTGAAGAATTGAGAACGATCGGTGAATGGTCTATGATATATTGCATGGTCGTGAAGAGAAAACTGTTTTTTTTTTTGGAACAAATACACCGATAGTCCAAATTACATCCTCAGCTTGTGTATCACTTGTAGAACCGGCTTCACGAAGATTGTTATTACCGATTTCAGGAACAGATATCTCTTCATCTGATTCTTCTCTAGAGCTTGAATCCTGGTCGTCTTCTGTTTCGGATTCATCACTTGGATATGGTCGAAACGAACTAAACGAAGAAAAGTCTGCTTCACCCGAATTTTCTAATTCACCATTCATTAATTTTTCAATTTATTCGTAGTCCATTTAAGTCTAAGAACGAAGGTATTATAATGCAGTACCCAGCCATAAATTCCGAACGGTAATTATAAGTACCAACATACAGGACGAATGGTACACTACTGTACCATCCACTTTTATTTGATAATAATTGTTGTATTTTGATCCAAATCACTTACCTTTTATAATATTATCACACTCTAAAAATGTATGATGTATGTATGTAATTGGTTTGATTATGGGGGCCCCGTGAAATTTTAGGCATGTTTGAACTTTAGATGATAGGTACATACATATGTGTACCGTGCGTCACGAAAGGGATAAGAGCTGTGTGCTCTACTTGATGAATAATAAATAAATGCACTTAATCTCAATTAGTTTTTTTTCTATATTTAATCAAGTTTCCGACACGGGTGCGTGTGTTTACCTTTCCCTTTGATTTTGTTATTTTTCTTACTAACAATTAACACACAAGGTACAATTATGACGAGCTTCAAAATCGTTAAGTGACGCTTGCTATACGCCAACTATTTTATAGAATTGTGGTGCTGTGAAATAAAGCCAAATGAAGTAAGGCCATTTTTTAGGAGTTGGATTTGTTACACTAAAACAACAGAGTAATAAAGCTAAATTGGTTCTATGAAGTATTTATTTGAAAAAGTAAATGCTTTAAATCAAGATGAACTTTTTTATAAAAGAAATAATAATTTATGAATGAGAAAATTTAAATCAAAATTACACTTTAATTGGTTTGGATTGCACATTATTTTACGGTATATAAATACGGCAAATAAAATAAAGAATGGGTTAGTTGTGATGTTGATTAAAAAAAAATTGTATTATATCAAATTTATATTATTTGATAAACAATGCTAAGCAACAAATTTAAATAATGTAATCTCTTGTTTTATAAGTGCAGCAGAAACTAAGCATACACTCAACTTCTAAGCATGTCCCCCATACACAGCTCATTGTTCGTTCTCACCGTAGTGCTGGGTGTGTTCCCCCTGCACTTGTAGAAAGTGGAATAATTTTTGTAGGTTGGTGTTAACTTGCCTTTATTTCCCGTCACCCAACATAATTGTAGAACTCTGCATTGTTCTCTTATCACATTGAGGATAAAGCTTAAACAACTTGCTCTAAGCTGGAAGAAGTCAGATAATTAAGCATTTCTGGAAGCGATGGCAATCAAAATAACAGACTTATCTGTAGTAACGGAAAAATAGGAGATAGAAAAGGAGAATTTAAAAATTAGACAACTAACGAGACTTTCAGGATTGTTTGCCCTCGTACGATAAATCACCATACATACAGTTGTGTTCATAAAAATAGCAGTGCTCCCCATTACAAAAAGGCCTTCCATATCAACGTTATAATATATTCATCAAACTTCAAATAACAAACTAAAATATTTTATTCATAATAACAGAAAATAAGTATTATCGATTTTTTACCGTTAGCTTTCTCACAGTAAAAAACATTTTTTTAATATATGGCTGTTCATAAAAATAGCAGTGTATGACAAAGTACTGGAAAACTGTAATAAGTTATATGAAAGTATACAAATAATGTTAGCTTGCAATTAGTACTTTGTTGCATAACCATTGTTTTGTATGACTGCTTCGTATCTAGGTGGCATCGAGTCCACTAAAACCTGACACCTCTCTCGGGTGGTATTGCGTTCCACGAATCACGCATTCCTTCACAATTCTTACGACTTCTTGGGTTTTGCTTTATGAACTGCGTTCATAACATCCCCCACACATTTTCGATGGGGTTAAGGACAGGGGATTCAGCGGGCCACTCCATAACGAATAACTACTTCTGCGCAAACCATGATTTTGCATTTTTTGACGTATGCTTTGGGTCATAGTCTTGTTGGTATACCCAAACCAACAGCATTTCCTCTTCAGTATAGGGTAACATAACCTCCTCGAGAATTTTCACATAGTGGGTTGCATCCCTTATACCCCCGATAGGATAAATAGGCCCGACCCCCGTAATATGAAAAGCAAGCCCATATCATAATTTTTCATCCATGCTTCACTGTTTTTATAGTGTACCGTGGTTTAAGGTCTTGTCACATATTTTCGACGACCCTTGGACCCAAAAAGGACGACTTTGCTTTCATCGCTCCACAGAACATTTCTCCATTTCTCTTTTGTCTAATCTCTATGCGCTTTAACAAGCTCCATTCTCTTGGCCACATGCCGTTTCTAACTGAACAATTTTTCTGTCAGTTCTTTCAGTAGTCATCCGTTTTTGGCCTAGCGTTTTGGGTTTATTTTGCCATTTTAAGGCGTTACTGGCTATTTTTGGTGAGCAGCCTTGGATGTCTTGAATATTTTGGTAGGTTTTTCCCTCCAACCGCAGTTTTCTAATAAGTTTTCTAATTTCTTTGCTATAGTGTCTTGACCGTCTGATTGTTTATTTTTGAACTTATATTTATTCGTTTTTTATATGCTAGTAGATATGTTACATATACTTAAAACTTTAAATATTTAAATATTTACTTACCGAAAAATAAAAAAAAAATTTGTTTAACACTTTTTAATTATAAAATCAAAAGCACTGCTATTTTTATGAACACTCTATATCCAGAGAGTTAGTGTGTGTTCATCAGGAAAGTTAGAGTATAACTTCAAGCTAAAAGTCTCTTATATAAAAATAAAAGACCGTTAGATGCAAGTAGCATTATAATTTTGTTTGTAAGAATATCAGTTATTTAAATAATTGGCAATCTAATCAAATGTGACCAGCACTGCTATTTTTATGAACACAACTGTATAGCAACGAAAGATTAATGCTTCAAATTCGCATTCTTCGGTAAATCGTTAGATGACAACGAGCAGTCATAAAACGTGGAAATAACAATGTTCCTAAGCTGAGTCGGTTAAGATAGGCAAAACTGGTCACTCGTGCTGATAAAAAATATAGAGGGTATCCCAGACCTGGTTGGAAGAGTTTTAGCATCTTAACTATATTTATAGAAAATCCTTTAAGAGTAAAGGTCTATCACTATTGATTATCATTGGTCGGTCAAGTAAAACTAAATATGGGTTTTCTTAAACTTAGAAAATTGGGTGAAGACCTTTAGTACGTTTTTTACCTAGAAATATACTTGAGATCACTCTTGGTACATAATTTTTTTTTATAGTTCTGATAATAATCTTCTTTGTAATGAATAGATGACTGGTTTTTCGGTGGGAGATACTTTAACTTATTACTAAAATTAAAGGTTGATTTAACTAATTTTCTCGGCTTCATCATCTTTATAAACAAAAATTGAAAAGTGCATTTTTTAAAGTTTTAAATAAGGATTATATAATTTGTTCTTAAAAAAATGTACATAAGAATTAACACATTTTGAAATCATTTAATTTTTGTTGTAGGTTAATACGATTTTTTTATTTTATCTGAAAGTTGGAAAATATCACAAAAATGTATGTTTGTATATAAATACAAATTCATATAAATGTGTTTATGATTTTTTAATTTTTTTGTTTAAAGAAAGGTATAATTTTATAGAATATATTGTTAACCTAGTTGAAGTCTAGTAATTTTTTTTTTTTTTAATATTTTGTTCACAAATTATATTCCATTGAAAACGTAACTATTTCTCTGCAAGGCTCAGTTTTAAAGCCTCTTCGACCATTTCCTGTTCTCTCTGTAATTCAAGTTCATATCGATCCTGATCTTGTTGACTGAGGCGGAGAGCCATTTCTAAATCGGAGTCCGTGTAGTTGAATCCACCATCGTCATCTTCGAATGCTGGAGAACCAATACCACGACCTTGGCAGATAGATTCTTGAAGAACTCTAATTTTTGCGCGTGGAAGGAAAAGGTTAAATGCGGGACATTAAATACATGGATGCTTAGCGGTACATTTTTTAATGAGTTTCAAATAAATAAAAAGAAATGTCTCAGTTGGCTTAGCAATGTTAAGTAACTACTTGAATATGTTTTTCATATAAGCGTAATTGTTTTTAAGCTGTTGTTGGGGTGGTTGCTGTTGTGGGTTACTTGGAAAGCGAGAATTTATTCTTTATTTTATTGGTTAATGGAAAAAGGATATTTGAGTTGGTTTGGTTGTAAAGAAAAAACAAGACACTGTGTTAAATGCTTTAAAATTGTATACTTCAATTAAAAATAATATAATTTTGCGATTCTGATCAAGATTGGGTTAAAATAATAATTGTGGTATCAAACTTTTAACTAACAGTGTAACAATTTTCAATATAAACTCGCTGTAAAATTAAATTTAGTGCGAAAAAGTGCTACAGTCAAACATGTCGATACTACCTGTACAAATACAAAGTAACTATCTAATTTTCCTGTACAAGTATTAGAATTAAAGATTAATACTACACATTCGTATTTTTGTTTTAGGTACATTAAATGATCTTTAATATTATGTCCATATTTTGTATTCTTCAAATTATTAAAAGTCAGATTTATTACGAAAGTGATTTTAGAGACAAGTTTGCTTTGCATTAATTTAGTAACGTGTTGTACAACGTGGTGTAGTAGTAATTATTAAACAAGATTTAAATTATACCTAGTTTCAATGAGATAGTAATTTTAAGTAATCAGTGAACATTAAAATGCAAAGGAAATCCGGCGAATCTTGTACCGCCATACTAACATTAATTTAATAAAAGATTTGTTTCACACCCGCACTGATCACAGAGGCATAGTCTGATTGCACATTGAGTGATTATAAGTTTATCTGGCAAGGAAGCTAAACGTACTAAAAGCCATATTTTAAATAAGCTATAAATAGGAAATGAAAATTAAAATCATGGTTGTAACTAATAACTTAGTTAAAAGGAACATAATGCATTCCCTTTTTAATTTAAACTCATTCACACTTTTCTACTTTTTTTGTTTTTAATTATAAAAAAAATTATACAAAAGCTGGGTAACTTTTGAGGATATTTTGTTTACGATAGTTATAAAGTCAAACTTCAACAAATTCGGGTGTGATAGCTATTCAAATTAATATATTTTTTCCAATCGGGCCAGTCACTTTTTTGAGTATATTGTTAGATATTTAGAAATTCCAGAATTTAAATGACGAGGTAACATAATACTGATACATGTTGTACACAGTTTTTAAAGTATTAATATTAAATTTAAAACAAATTAGTAAAAATCTCTTAGGATTTAATAATGATCACTTAAAATCAAACCAATTGTACTAAAAAATGGTTCAGTTGTTTTATCGAATCCAAAAGATGTAGCGGATGAATTTAGTTAATTTTTTGCGTCTGTTGGGCATAGTTCTTTTTCTGAAAGTGTACATACTTTGTTTGACTGTTGCTATGAGATTGTTCCTCAAGAAACCAGTTCGAATAGTTTCTTTTTTGAGCCAATTACAGGACTTGAAATACTTAAAACAATAAACTCGTTAAATAATTCAACTTCTCATGGCAAAGATGAAATATCTAATATAATGCTTAAAAAGGTTGGACCAAATTTGGTAGATATATTGACACACATTTTTAACTTAAGCATATACTCTGGAAAGTTTCCTGAAGATTTAAAAAAAGGTATGATAGTTCCATTATTCAAAAAAGGAAGTAAATCAGATAAAGGAAATTATCGACCAATAACTTTGTTGTCTTCAATATCGAAATTGTTTGAGAAGGTAATTAAAAGAAGAATTTTGTTTTACCTTAATAAAATAAACTTTTTGAGTCCATTCCAATTTGGATTCAGGGCTGGGCTTTCTACTGAGGAGGCTCTTCTAGAATTTTGCTGCATTTTACAAGAAGGTTTTGCTAAGAAAAAGTGTGCTGGACTATTCGTGGATATTACTAAAGCCTTTGACATGGTGAACCATAACATACTCTTGGATAAACTGTATAAAATTGGTTTTCGTGGATTCATCTGGAAATGGCTGGAGTCTTATCTAAAAATTAGATTACACAATGTAAAAGTTTGGTGCAGCATAATTTCCTCTAAAAATAGTCTTTTGGGAGTCCCACAGGGATCCGTGCTGGGACCAATTCTATTTTTGGTTTATATTAATTCCCATTTTTCACTTCCTTTCCGAGGTAAAGTCAGAGCCTTTGCCGATGACCTTGGAATTGCATACTGTAGCAATAGTCCTTTGAATCTAATTTCAGATATTAACTATGATGTTCACTTGCTAAGATTTTGGTTTGCTAAACATGAGTTAATTGTGAGCAATAAAACTAAGTTAATGTTTTTCAGCCTAAGAGGTAGTATCTCTCCCGACATACCAATAATTTTTCATTCTCACGATTGCTTCAGTCATAAGTTACTTTATGGTGAGTGTAATGGTCATCGTACTCAATCATACCATCCCAACGTTAAATGCAGTGGTAGCTGTTTTGAAATTGAAATAGTTAAAGACTTTAAGTACCTCGGCATCTATATTGAAAAAAACCTTTACTGGGACAAGCACATTTCTATTCTAAAAAACTATCTTCTCTCATCCACCCGATGTTTCTACCACCTGAAAAAACATTCCTCTTCAAATTTGTTGAAGATGGTTTATTTTGGCATTTTTCATTCCAAGTTGCAATATGGAATACCCTGTTGGGGCGGTGCATATGTCAACAAACTACAACAACTCACCGTTATTCAAAAATCAGCTATACGTAACGTTTGTAAAACCCATCGTTTAACACCATCAATGGAACTTTTTAGGTCTTTAAAAATTATTCCCGTAAGACATTTATATTTTTTTAAAGTTTTAAAAGTTTTTTTTAAAAGAGCTGGATATTTGGAAAGTCCGATTTCCGACACACGAAGTCTTAGAAGTAATTCCTCCTATATAGTAAATATCCCATATTTTCGTACGACAAGCTACAGGAACTCCTATTCCATTGCTTCCTGCAAACTTTTTAACACGCTTCCTATAGAAGTTCGTAAAATAAGAAATATTGGCGAGTTTTTAAAAGAAAAAAAGTTATTTCTTCTTGCCGTAGACCACCAAGAAATAAAAACTTTGCTACGTTACACTGTCTAAAAATTAAACTTATGTAAATAACCAAATACGATTTGTTTGCTGAAACTTAACTTTTAAAAAAGATTTTCTTAATTTTCAAATTTATTTTTGCTAATACTATTTTTATTTTTCTAATTTATAATTTTCAATGTATAATTTATATTAAATTTTTTTCTTCCATTATATTTTTGAAACCCCACACAAAATAAAATCGATGTGGCATCACCACTATTTTTAAAAAATAATTGTTGTCACTAACTATTCTTATTATACAATGTTATTGTTAACTATGTATTCGAGCGCAATGTAATATATGAATTCATTAATAAGAATAGAGAAATTATATATCTATCTTAGTAATAATTAAAAATAATTAGTAATATATAATAATGGAAGAGAATACTATATCAGTTTTCAGAACGGACTTTTGACATTTAACGTAACGTTATTCACTTATCTTTAACCCTGCAGTCGTCGCGCACCAAAATGTTACACCAGTCGTCGCGTGGATTACATATGCAATCCATTTTAAAATTAGAATAAACCAAAATGTTTTAATTTTTTCAAATTTATTTTGGCTTTAAAATGTACTTACATGTTATATTAAGTTAAGTTAACTAACTTTTCTATCTATTTAACTGTAAATACTAAAAGAGATGAAAAATCCCCACCACTAGTTTCTTAGAAATACTCCATTTTGTATGAGTGGATTACAATAGTAATCCGCGCGACGACTGCAGGGTTAACTACTTTCACATAAAAATAAATAAATTAGGTGGCGCAACAGTCCATAGAGAATCAGGGCCTAGTGACTTACAATTCTCAACCATTCCTGTATGCGAGTAATTGCAGGGATGAAGGGGACCTACACTTTTATATGCCGAATCCGAACGGCTAATTTGAGAAAGCACTAACCATCATGCCACGGGTATTACAAATAAACTTTAGATTAACAAAAAAATGACGACTCACAATAGGATTAACGTTTTGACTGGCCAAGCACGTATATAGACAATAAACATAAACCAAACTCTACAGTTATGGTGGCCGTCAAATTGTGCGACCCACAACTAACTTTATTACCAACATTAAAATTCAACGCGGGATGTGACGTTGAGTCGGCAATATTTCGCTCGAATTTTAAATTTAAGTAAAGTGGAGAACACTGCATTATGAAAGTTGTAGTATATATTAAACTAAATATATCACAGGTTGTATTAAATTGATATGTTTTCTCAAATCAATTATAATGTTTAATAGACTTAATTCTTGGTTTTCTTGGTTGTGACATGCCAAAGGACTGACGTTTTAAGAACTAATTGTGTTTTTTTAATAAAATGTATTCAAAATGAAGAACTGCAATTGGGTGACTAAATAAAGGTCTTTCCATTGTTTTAAAATAAATTGTAATCTCAATAAAATATAATTAGACTATGTATATATTGGTTGATGACATCGAGTTACCCAACTTTTGTATGACCACCCATAATTGAAATTTTAGTGATGCAGATGCATACATAGACCAGGAAAGTCCCAAGTTGATCAAATATTCACATTACGGCAGATCCTGGAAAAAACTCAAGAGCACCAAATCGACACCCGCCATCTTTTCATCGATTTCAAGGCCGCATATGACAGCATCTACAGGACGAGCTGTATAGAGCCATGTCTAGTTTTGGCATCCCTGCCAAACTCGTCCGTTTGTGCAGGATGACCATGGAGAATTCACGCTGCTCCATTAAGGTTGGAAACAACTAAACAGAACCTTTTGATGTCAAAAAAGGTTTTAGACAAGGTAATGCGCTGTCATGCGATTTTTTTAACATCGTGCTTGAAAGAATAGTGCAGAGCTCACACGTCAACACTAGAGGCACTATCTTTCAAAAGTCTGTCCAATTACTGGCATATGCTGATGACATTGACATAATCGGAAGAACTCAGCGTGATGTCAATGGGGCTTTTGTGAGTATTGAGGCAGAGGCGCCAAAAATGGGTTTAACGGTTAATGAGGGCAAAACAAAGTACATGCTGTCGTCTAGAAAGGACATACAACACCGACGTTTTGGTCACAACATCACAATCGACAGACGTAACTTTGAGGTAGTCAAGGACTTCGTCTACCTAGGCTCCGCTGTAAACGCAGAAAACAACACCAGCGCTGAGATCAAACGCAGAATAACTCTTGCTAACCGCTGTTTCTTTGGACTAAGAAAGCAATTGAGTGGTAATGTCCTCTCTCGAGGGACCAAAGTGTTGCTATATAAGACCCTTATCATCCCCGTCCTGCTATACGGTGCAGAAGCATGGACCATGACAAAAGCGGATGAAAGCACCTTGGGTCGCTTCGAGAGAAAAGTTCTTCGTGTGATCTACGATCCCGTATGCATCGAAGGGGAGTGGAGGAGAAGATGGAACGACGAACTGTACGGGCTGTACAGTGACGTAGACTTAGCAAGAAGAGTAAAAGTCCAACGACTAAGATGGCTGGGTCACGTAGAGCGCATGGAAACCAATGCTCCGGCCCGGAAAGTCTTCGAATCCGCACCCACAGGAAAGCGCAGTAGAGGAAGACCGCGGATCAGGTGGCGCGCACAAGTGGAAGGTGACCTCACCCAACTTGGAGCGCGAAACTGGAGACATCTAGCTAGGGACCGAGCTAGATGGAGAAGTTTGTTGGGTGAGGCCCTAGTTCACACAGGACTGTAGCGCCACCTTAAGTAAGTAAGTAAGATGCATACATATGTATATCCATTTATTAAATTGGATCACAAATAATCATACAAAAAAAACCTAAGAATATTTATTATTTTGATTGAAAATCAAAAGCGAAAATTTTAACGAATAAAGACCAAAAGCGAAAAACACTCTATATAGAGTGTTTTTGACCAAAAGCATGAATGGACAAAATAAAAAGCTTTTCAATGAGTCTCTTCTTTCTTCTCTCAAAAATTGCATTTTGATTGATTCGCTACGTTTTTTTGATTGTTTATTGTTTTAATTTTTGATTAGAGAAAACGGTGTTACCTCGCGTCAAATAGTTCGTAAATTGTTCATGAAGGAAAATAAGTTCTGTTGGTGAAAAGATTCATTTTTTGACAATAAAATTAAAACTTACAATTCAGTAGATATATTGCAAACGCCGAGAATAGACGTGTTTTGAGAGCCAAACCTTATAGCTTTGTTTTTGATCTTTACGCCATGCGGACTGAAAATTCAATTTATTAACTTACTTTCTATTTTGTATTTGATTTAAAAACAAAAATCTTTCTGGTGTCTAAAATTTTAAACGAAAATGCGGGGGGATCCCCCTAGTAGAAACAGATTTAAGGGCTCGATTTTGATGCTCCCTTAAGTCCACGAACCAAAATGAAACGAAAATTAAACCAACCTCACTACCAACCTCAATTGCGTCCATATTCATCGTACAACTTATTTCAAATTAATCGTGGATATGTATATCCAAAGAAATTTTAGAGGTTTAATCCATGCGGTCTGGTGATCTATTAGTAAAAGTTGCCAACTTACAAACTGCAAATAAATTTATCAAACATCGACTCGATTCCAGTTAAAATTACAACACACAATAGTTTAACCTCAGTGCAAGGAAGAATCTTCTCTCACCATACCAGAGACATTTCCGAAGAAGAACTTCTAAATGAACTGCAACTACAAAAAATTATCGACTTAATAAGACGTCCCAATGAAATCAAACTAGGTAGGCTTACATTTAAAGTCGAAAAATATATCGCAAGATCAATGAGATGCATCATTTGTGAAAAATTGGGACACACAAAAATCGCTGCACAAATGCCGAACTATGCAAAGAATGCTGCCTTCCCCGCCACACGACGAATGTTCGCGCATTTTTTGCATCAACTGTCAATACGACAGTCATACATCGTATGTTGCCTTATGCCCACCATTACTTCTCCATAAATCAGTCAACAAAATAAAATCCGACCACCGTTGCACCCTCAGAGAGGGAGATCTCTAAAAAACCGATCCCAAGCAATCTATGACAGAGATCATTATAAACAGAATTCTGAGAGAACAATTTAAATTGAACAGAAAAGTCCCTACCACAAGATAACACAATACCATAACCAGACTAAACAACAACAACCCCATACTAACTATTAAAACAACAAATAACCAATCCAAACAATTAAATAATATCTCTAACAAGCCCGCAATAACCACCCGAACAATATTCGCACCAAATAACACAAAAAAAAATCAATCAAAAAATGAACCCCCAAAACAAGATTCACATTCAAACACAAATTTTTCGGCATCAGATTCTCCATTATCACATGTTACAAGAACACTTCATAAAGAAAATAGTTACTATGTAAACGTAATGGATGATGATGACCAGTAATCAAACTATAGGCTCAAAACTTCAACATAATATCTCGACAAACATACTTATTCACCCCTCGTTCAAAACTATCAACCCTTAAAATTCTCCAATCGAACATGGGCGGATATTTTGATAAAACCATGAACTTCAGCTTTTAATAAACGAACAAAACACTTCTATAAAACCCACATTCCCTCAAACACCATTTTTTATTCTCCTAAGGAATGTGCATGACATTTCTACAACCAGAACACTATAGCCAAACAAGGAATAGGACTTTTAGTTCACAAGTCTGTTCCACACAAATTCATAAATATAACATCTAATATTCTAGCAGTGGCAGTAGAAATCAAGCTAAGTATCAAACTTACAATTTTTTCGTTATACATTCATCCAAAAAAGGATTTTATAAGTCCTGATTTAGAATTAACTGCTGAGAATTTCAATACCGCGATATTTTTAACTGGCGATTATAATGCTTGGAATCCTATCTGGGGACCTCCTAATATTAACACTCGCGGTAAAATCGTGTAACAATTCTTTACTAATTTCAGCCTTGCTATTTTCAATGATAGATCTAACCATTAATTTCCCCTCCTTCACTCCAAAAACAACATGGAAAGCTCTTACTAACCTACATGGTAGCGATCACTTCCCAACCATCACCGAAATTACCCTTAAAAATCACACGAATCATGAAAATCCAATACGAAAATTCCAACTAGACAAAGCAAATTGATCGTTATTTCAGGGCAAAGTTACAAATTTTTAGTCAAACACAACACGGACATTTTCCAAAATATCAATAAAGAGTCAGCACTTATTCAAAAATCAATTCGCTTCGCAGCCAACTTAGCAATCCGCCAAACCAACAATTTACCATACAAACATATGGTTCCCTGGTGGAGTAATGAACTTTGAAATCATCGCCAAAGCAAACAAACAGCTTGAAAAACATTAAACAAAATCCTACTACTACTAATAAGGCACATACACTACGCAAACATAGTTTCGCCACACACTACACAAACATGTTTGAGAGTATTGGTTGCGTGACGTTTTTCATCTTAATCAGACCTACCTACGGACACGGAGCAATGAGTGATTTTGCATGTGCAACTTTTTATTATTGCCTTAGCTATTAAAAAAAATTTGGAATTTGGTGTCAAAAAAATGTGTTCCTCCTGTTTAATTATGTTAACTCTATGAAAATTGGCATCGGTTTGAGAAAAATTCAATACACACCACATAAACATGTCGGCGCAGGCACGGAAAATTCATTTTTTTTTATTTTGTTCAAACCGCTTGCGCAAACACGTATAATCACTACACACTACTAAAATAGTTTGTTCAACCATTTTTAAAACAACAAAATACATTCGTTTGCTCAAACAGTTTGTGTAGTGTATGGGCCATATAACCTGATTACATTAAAAAAAGCCAAATCTATTCAAAAAATCAGTAACAGAAATAGTTTTGATAAGTTTACTTCAAACATCAACCCAAACTTCCAAGAAGCTTCAAAAGAATCAAACTTTAATTTTTTAACTCAGAAAAACTTTATACTAAATGAAAGAATTCAATTAGACCTCATAAGTGAAATAGCAAATCAAATCGAAGGTAGTATGAACCTAATCAAATCAAATCAATCAACTCATGCAAAGGCAATATATACGCCATGATCAAAAATTTCCCAATTTTTCTCAAAAAGCGTATATTTCATCTTTACAACGAGATTCTTACTTAAGGTGTTATACCACAAATATGGAAAATTGCTACAGTAGTTCCTATTCTCAACCCAAGCAAAGAAATCATAAATCTATCCAGCTATAGGTCAATTCCCTTCTACCATGCCTTAGCAGTCGTTGAAAAAATTATATCCCGTAGACTATCTTGGTTCCTCGAAAGAAACAACCTGGTAGATATCAACCAAGTTGCCTTTTAAAAAAAGCAGGGGAACAATTGATTCACATTTATACATCGACAAATTTTTTTTTTTTTTATTCACAAGCACTCAAGGGGTTATTTACAATTGATTCACATTTATACATCGACAAATTTTTTTTTTTTTTTATTCACAAGCACTCAAGGGGTTATTAGTACCCTTTATATGTTTATATTTAAACACAGTGCGAGCGTTAGGAAAATAGGGAAGGATTTAAAAGGAGATACCGGTGCACATTGGTCTTAAAGTTCTGAACATCAAAATGGGAGGGAAAAACAGAGTTGGCCAAAGCATTCCACATTCTCGATATGCGATTTAAGAAAGAATCTCAAGGGTAAACTGATAAGTATTCCTAGAAGTGCGAGTATTACGGCTGAATTGTTTAAGGGGTAGAATGCAACTGGCTAATTCGACAGAACATTGTTTGTAAAAATATCTATAAAATAACGAAAGCATGAAACATTGCGACGATGTTCTAGCGATGTAAATGTTTCGATTATAGTTCTGTCGCCTATCATTTTTTAAGCCCTTTTTTGAATTCTATCCAAGAGATTTAAATTTGTTTTGGGGGCACCTGCCCAGATATGCGAATTATATTCAAGCTTTGGACGGATAAAAGCTTTGTAGATTATAGCCAGATCAGAAGGGGTGAAAAATTTCTTGCATCTTCGGAGAAATCCTAAGCATCTGGCAGCATTTTTGGCGATATCGAATATGTGATCATTCCATAAGAGGTGATCTGTGATATTCATACCAAGTACTGAAAGTTGATTAGTTTCCTGGATGCAAGTGCCGCTCATGGATGCGGCATCGGGGGTGGGTTACGCTTTAACGACAGGAGACAGCATTGAGTTTTCGAAGCATTAAATTCTACACGGTTTTTATTCCCCATTAATGCTGTCAAGATCAGAATTTAATGAGCTTATCATATGCTGCCGTTGGAATTCCACATTCGAAGGACAAGGATGCGAATCTAGAAACGAATATGAAAAGCTGAGGGTACTGTCGTCGGCGAAACAGTTTAATGGATTAGAAGTGACAAACAAGAGATCGTTTATGAATATAAGGAAGAGAGTCGGAGACAAAACGGAGCCCTTGGGTACACCAGCATTTATTTTATGAATTTCAGACATGAAACCATCCAATACAACTTGTATTGAACGGTTAGAAAGGTAATTTCTAATCCAACGAAGAAGAGATTCATCAATACCAAAAGCACGCATTTTCGATAAGAGAGCTTGGTGCCAAACTCTATCAAATGCTTTTGAAATATCAAGTGCAATAATCTTACTTTCTCTAAAACGATGTAAAGATTTTTTCCACTGTTCGGTGAGATAAACCATGAGATCAGTAGTGGACCTATTGCTACGAAAGCCATACTGTCGGTCATTAAGAAGCTTCCGTTCTTCAAGATATTTCTTAAGCTGGAAATTAATCAGCGTTTCCATGACCGTGGAAAGAAGGGACGTAAGTGCAATTGGACGATAGTTTGAGGGAGAGGAGGATTCGCCTTTTTTAGGGACTGACAAATGCAGTTTTCCATCCACTCGGGAAGAGACCTGTAGAATAGGACAGATGGAAAAGCTTACGCAGTGGTTTTGCCAGCGTTGAAGAACACCTCTTCAGAACAATAGGGGGAATACTATCCGGGCCAGCGGATTTGTGTATGTCAAGGTCTTTCAGTACTCTTTCGACTGCACGAGTGTGAAAGAAGATTCGTCCCATAGAATCATTTACGCTCTCAAGAACAGGAGGACTCATGACACTATCCGGTAGCGTCGAATTAACAGCAAAATGTGCTGCAAGCAAATTGGCTTTATCAATCGAGCTTACATAGGGAGTGTCATTGTGGACGAGCGTTGGAACCGAGGATGACGTGGTGTTTCGTACGTTTTTTACAAATGACCAGAAATTTTTACTACCTTTGGGACATTGTAGTATTTTTTGCCTTAATTTCTGATCATGCAAAAATTTGGTTCGTCGAATATGACCATTACAGGTCTTTCTAGCTTGTTTAAACTTATTCCGGTTTTCCTCAGTCGGGTTGGCTTTATAACAAAGGAAACTTACATCTCTGATCCTAATAACCTCTTTACAGCTCGAATCAAACCATGAGTTCTGTTTGGGTTTGATAGATTTCACCCTATTCGGGATAAAATTTCTCATTTCACAAAGAATTAAATTTTTCACCATATCTGCGCTGGAATCCACGTCACTATCGAGGAAGCATAGTGACCAGTTAAAGTTCCTGAAGAATTTATTGAGACCGTCCCAGTTGGCTTTCTCATATTGCCAAACGGTTCTCATAGGAGGTTTTTCTATAACTGGGTTTTTTCGACATGAGAATTTTGCAGATACGATACAATGGTCTGATGTGCCTAAAGGCGGTATTACACTAATTGTGTATTTAAGGGTAAGAAAAGCTGAGTTAATTGATTTAACTCAGCAAAGATCTCAACATACCTTCCTTCCGGTGTTGACTGGCCAGAATAACGAAGCCAAGAAGAATTGTGTACATTGAAATCGCCCGCAATGACGATTTCAGTGTGAGGATAATGGGCAACAATTCTTTGAATGGAGTCAGACAGAGCATCAAATTCGTTAAAAGTTGAATTTCTGTCCAGATTTGGACTTCGATATAAAAAACATGCGTGGATGATGCGCTTATTTACCGTAAATTTTAACCACATGAAATTGAAGTTTGTGTTAGAGCACAAACCATATTGTGGCTGGAGTTGGTACGCAACATCATTTCTTATATACACGGCTAATCCATGATGAGGAAAAAATAATGCCACTAAGTTATACCCATTAAAATGAAATTCTGAATGATCGGAATCTTCACCTATTTGAGTTTCACTCAATGCCAAAACAGATGGCCTGTTTGATGCAGTGTGGACATATGTGGCATAGAAGTTCTTTCTTAAACCACGAATGTTGCTAAAATCCACCCTGAATTCACCCAACATTCTAATGTTCAAAACTAATTAAACACAATTCGGACAATTACCTATAGTATATGTTTTATCTTGAATCTAGTTTGAACTTTTCAGTTACAGATTTCCACTATGTTATGCCTAAGTGAAAATTTGCATACTGATCCGCCCCTAGTTAACTAGATATCACATTTACTAATCTATCCGAAAACACATCAACTCAATCGATGTATACACTGTACAGCTATAAAAGAACCGTACGCAATGTCTACATCGATTGAGATAATATGACTGTGAGGGATGGAGTGAAGAAAGAGAAGGGATTACCCATTGCTGTGTTATCATTATAACTTTTGCCATTTCACTAATTGCTTATGAATTTTTGTTGTAACACTAGTTTTAGGTTTTGATTTTTTTGTTGTTTGGCTTTGGACACTGCACTTGAAATAATTTGTTGACACCGCGCGGGATTGCTTCAAGCTTATCATCAAAAAATCATGTTCGACTCTTTTCCATTGTCTTCGAAAAAGCTTTCGATGGAATCGGAATCCACCTTATTTTGAACGAATTAACCTAGTGGAAGAGCTTTTTTAACTCATAGAAAATTTCGAATAAAAATAAAAAACTAATTTTTTTCCGTGCACAATCTTGGAAACGGTATTCCCCAAGGATCGCCTCTTTCAGTTGTGCTCCTCGTGATAGCTTTCAATAAAATAAGAACCATAATTATTCTTGGTGTCTTTATTCTTTTCAGGAATCATGTTGCTATCAGCTCTTACCACTTTATGGCCTTAGCACCAATTCCTTTTTTAATTATATGTAGTTTAAATTATCCGTAAATAATATATATCGAAGTCCTAATTTATAGAGTATCAACTTCTCGTGAATTTGATGCTTTGTCTGATTCCATCCAAAGAATTTTTTCGTCCTATCCTCGCACCGAATTCGTTATTACGGGCGATTTCAATGTACACAATTCTTCATGGCTTCAACATTCGAGCCAGACAACACTCGATGGAGTATGTGCTGAGATCTTCGCTGAGTTGAACCATCTAATTCAGCTGGTCTACGAGGCCACTGAACGAGCTGAAAACTCTCTTCACTTGTTTCTTACACCTGACCCTAATAAATACACTGTTAGTGTTTTATCTTCTCTAGGCACATCTGACCATTGTGTAATATCTGTAAATTTCTCGTGTCAAAACTCTCCAGTTTAAGAAAGAGCTCCCATGAGAATCGTTTGGCAATACGAGAAAGCCAACTGGGACGGTCTCAATAATTATTTTAGGATCTTTAACTGGTCACTATGCTTCCTCGATAGTGACGTTGATGCTAGCGATGATATGATTACAAGTTTGATTATCCTGGGAATGAATGAGAACAGGGTTAAAAGCATCAGACCTAAGAAAAACGCATGGTTTGATGCTAGCTGTAAAGAGGTTATTAGGTCCAAAGACGTAAGTTTCAACAAGCCAGAAAGGCCTGCAACGCACATATTCAACGGACCAAATTTGTACAATACCCAAAATTACTGCAATGTCCCAAAGGCAGTGCAAATTTTTGGTCATTTGTAAAAAACATGAGGAATTCTTCCTCTTCTTCGGTTCCTGCGCTCGTTGTCAATGACACTTCTTTTAAGAAGATGAAATGTTAACAGTCGAACTGTTTGTTCCTGAACACCAATTATTTTAATAAATATGATTTAAAATCATGAAAATAATATTTTTAAAATCATTAAATGAAAATAAAAATAAAAATGAACCAGCATAGTGTTCAAATATTTGATTTATTTTCATTTAATGATTTTAAAAATAAAAATATTATTTTCATGATTTTAAATCATATTTATTAAAATAATTGGTGTTCAGGAACAAACAGTTTGACTGTTAACATTTCATCTTCTTAAATCCCTTAGCAAGGAAATAAAAACAGCTACAATTTATCTTCTCTGAAGACTTGTAGCAACCATATAATTCGCAGTAGCTCTATGTAGCTCATATTATATGGAATCTCGATTTATTCGAGAAAATATGTGTCAAGACAAAGTGCAATGGTCATCTTCTGATGAGCCCAACCATTGCACCGGGGCGAAACGCATATTTGAACACTATGCTGGTTCATTTTTATTTTTATTTTTATTTTCATTTAATGATTTTAAAAATAAAAATATTATTTTCATGATTTTAAATCATATTTATTAAAACACTTCTTTTGTTGCTCTTTAGAGAAAGTTAATGTCTTTGCTTGGCAGTTCGCCAACAATTCTACACTGCCAGTGAGTATTATGACTCCTGTTCTTGAGCGAGTTAGGGATTCTATGGGACCAATCTTTTTTCGCACTTTTTTCGTTCCGAGCGGATAGAAAACTGCATTTGTTCAACCCATCCCAAAAAAGGCAAATTTTCCTCACACTCTAATTACCGACCCATTGCACTTACGTCCCTTCTTTCCAAGGTCATGGAAACGTTGGTTAATTATCAGATCAAGAAATATCTTGCAGATCGAAAGTTTCTTAATGACTTTCAGTACGGCTTTCCTAGCAATAGGTCCACTGGTTATATCATGATTCATCTCACCGAACAGTGGAGCAAATCTTTACATCGCTCTGGAAAGTAAGATTATTGCACTTGATATTTCAAAAGCATTTGATAGGGTTCGGCATCAGGCTCTATAAGTGCTTTCGGTTTTCATGAATCCCTCCTTCATTGAATTAATAATTATTTTTCGGATTGTTCAATACAAGTAGTATTGGATGGGTTCAAGTCTGAAAACCACAAAATAAGTGCTGGAGTGCCCCAGGGCTCTGTTCTCCAACACTCTATCTCATTTTTATTACAGTACATTGTTTAGCTGAAGATAGTGCTCTTAAATTTTCATATTCTTTTTTAGACTCACATCCCTCTTCTTCGGATTCGGTACTGCAACGACAAAATAAGATTACTTACTTACTCACTTAAGGTGGCGCTACAGACCGGGGCGGACCTGGGCCTCAAGCAACAAGCGTCTCCAGCCAGCTCGGTCCCTAGCTAGCTGTCTCCAGTTTCGCACGCCAAGTTGGTTGAGGTCCTCTCCCACCTGGGTGCGCCACCTGAGTCGCGGTCTTCCTCTACTGCGCCGTCCCTCGGGATTGGATTCGAAGATCTTCCGGGCTGGAGCGTTGATGTCCATCCGCTCTACATGACCTAGCCATCTAAGCCGTTGGACTTAAATTCTGCTAACTAGGTCAGTGTCGCTGTACAGCCCGTACAGTTCGTCGTTATATCTTCTCCTCCATTCTCCATCTATTCGTACGGGACCAAAAATCACCCGAAGAATTTTTCTCTCGAAGCATCCTAAGACGCTCTCATTTTTCTTTGACAGGGTCCAGGCCTCAGCGCCATAAATGAGAACCGGGATGATGAGTGTCTTATAGATGGTGATTTTACATGCTCGAGAGAGGACTTTACTTCTCAATTGCCTTCTAAGTCCAAAGAAGCAGCGATTTGCAAGAGTTATTCTTCGTTTGATTTAAGCGCTGGTGTCGTTGTCTACATTAATAGCGGTGCCTAGGTAGACAAAGTCCTTAACTACCTCAAAGTTATAGCTGTCCATGGTGACGTTTTGTCCAAGACGTCGTCGTTCAGTGTCCTTTTTTGATGACAGCATATACTTGGTCTTGCCCTCATTGACCACTAAACCCATCTTCTTCGCTTCCGTCGCAATGCTCAAAAACGCTCCACTGACATCACGCTTTGATCTTCCAATTATGTCAATATCATCTACGTATCCGAGTAATTGGATGGACCTTTGGAAGTTTGTGCCTCTAGTGCTGACGGTTGAGTTTTGCACAATTCTTTCCAGAACGATGTTGAAGAAGTCGCATGACAGTGCATCGCATTGTCTAAAATCTTTTTTGACATCAAATGCATCGGTAAGATCTTTTCCGACCTTGATAGAGCAGCGTGCATTCTCCATCGTCATTCTGCATAAACGGATAAGTTTGACAGGGATGCCAAAACTAGACATTGCTCGGTAGAGCTCTTCTCTATAGATGCTGTCATACGCGGCTTTGAAATCGATAAAGAGATGGTGGGTATAGATTTGAAGCTCCTGTTTTTTTTCCAATATCGGGCACACTATGCTGAGATTCCACTCATCGGGCATGCTTTCTTCCGACCATATTTTGCAGATGAGTTGGTGCATGCTCCCTACCAAGTTATCGCCTGCTGCTTTGAATAGTTCGGCAGCGATGCCGTCAGCTCCAGCAGCTTTGTTTGACTTAAGTTTAGATATAGCTATCTTCACTTCGGGTAGGCGCAATTGTTGATCTGCGTCGCCGAGGTTGAGTGGTTCTGTCTCCCTTACAGCGGAATTCGGTTCGTCATCTCCGTTATATAATTTGGAGAGGTGATCTTTCCATATTCTCAGCATCCACTGCGGTTCTACTACGATGTTCCGCTGATCGTCTTTACAGGCTTCGGTTCGTGGCTGGTACCCTTGGGAGTTTTTTTTTACCTTTTGGTAAAATTTACGAACCTCATTCCTGTTGTGACATCCATCTATCTCCTCGATCGCGCGCTTCTCATGCTCTCTTTTTTCCGTCTAAGAAGCCGGTGTTCCTCTCTCCTCTTCTGCTCGTAGAGCTCGCGAGCAGCTCTAGTCCTTTTGTGCAGCGCCGTTTTGTATGCCTCTTGTTTCGCTGCGTGCGCTTGCCGGCATTCGTCATGAAACCAGGGGTTTCGCTGTTGTGGCCGTGTGATACCTAGCACTTCAGAGGCGGCATCTCTGATGGCTGCAAGGCAATGTTGCCACTGGTTTTCAATGCTTAATGCAGGAAGCAAAGGAGTCCTTAAGAGGTTATTAGAGACTCCATCGGAAAAGGACATGGCAGTCTCTTGCGATTGTAGCCGTCTAACGTCGAATCTTCTCACAGTACTTCCATGTTTTGGCTTGGATCGGGATATCCGTAGCCGTACCTTGGCTACAACGAGGTAGTGGTCCGAGTCAATGTTGGCCTCCCGGAATGTTCGGATATCCTGGATACTGGAGAAGTGTCTTGTGTCGATCGCAATGTTGTCAATCTGGTTGACGGTTGATTGATCAGGAGATTTCCATGTCCCCTTGTGGATATTGAGATGCGTGAACTGCGTACTAGCTACCAGAACGTCTCGCCCCGCAGCGAAATCGAGCAGCCTGAACCCGTTGTCGGAGGTAGTGTCGTGCAGGCTGTATCTCCCGATTATGCCACCAAAGATGTCTTCTCTTCCTAGCTTGGCATTAAAATCTCTTAAGACAATTTTAATGTCATAGCCAGGGCACTGCTCATATGTCTTGTCCAAGAGCTCGAAGAATATGTCTTTGGTGTCTTCATCTTTCTCCTCTGTTGGGGCATGCGCGCATATTAGGCTTATGTTGGCGAATTTAGCCTTGATGCGGATTGTCGTGATGCGCTCGCTCACACTGTTGAAATTCAAGACTTTTTGCATGAGCCTAGTTCCAACAACAAATCCACACACAAATAGACGCTGTCTTTGTTCTCGGTAGCAGTCGCCGTAGTAGATATCGCAGTCTTTTAGTTTGCGTTTGCCCGGTCCATCCCATCGCACTTCTTGGATGGCTGTAATATCTGCCTTGCAGCAGTTTAGGGCTTCCGCTAATTGTTCGGCTGCACGTGGTCTGTTAAGGGACCTAACATTCCACGTACATATCCGAAGTTCGTTGTCCTTATTTCGTATGCGTGGGTTGTCAACAGTGAATCCGTCCATATCCGAGGCTTGTTGGAGCTTCGAAATTATGATGTTTTTACTCGGGAATTCTCTCCCCCCTCTCTCGTTTTCTGCCCCCAACAACTTTCCACTGGGGACAAAATATGATAAGCTCATTAAATTCCGACCTAAACAGCATTGTACAATAGGGAATAAGAAAACGCTTCGAAAACCCAATAATGTCTTGTATCGTTAAAGACAGATATATAGATGGCACTTGCATCAATGAACATCTCGATATTCTCGGTATGTGTGTCAGTAAAAATTCTGCAAGCTGTTTGGGTTTCCTTAGGCGATGCAAGAAATTGTTCACCACTTTTGATCTGGCTGTTATCTACAAGACTTATATACGTCCAAAGCTTGACTATAACTCCCATTTCTGGGCTGTTGCTCCTGCGACTTACTTAAGCCTTTTCGAAAGTTTTGAAAGTAGAGCATTTAAATTGATTGGTGATAATATCATCATAAATTCCTTTACTTCGTTTGAACCCTTCTTTAACTTTATTTTAATGGTTAGCAGTTCAACCGAAATACTCGGACTCATCAGTGTACTCTCGAGCTCAACTTCGGTCGTACTGTCAAGTACAGGGAATCGTTTCTTAGCCGTACTACTATGTGGAATGCCTTGCCACACTATTTCATTGTCATTGCAATATTCAGGAATTTAAAACCAATGTGCACCAAATTCTACTTTTAAACCTTCTTTCTAAGGGTAGTAATTTACCCTTAAGTACGGCAAATGCTCAAAATCATCATTTCAGCTAATCACACCATAATACTACAGCGCCACATATCATTAAATATGTATTAGCAGACGCCGGACGTCCATCAATTTTCGATCGGATAGCATTCCAAACTGCCTCCATTCTTCTCAAAATAAACTCCAGCAAAAAATCACCTATCCAACCACTGATACAGACAATTCTACGTAGAACTAGACAACAAAAATATTCATCCTCACTGCGCAATGCCATAAACCTTTCAACAAAATGGAATATTTCAGATCAAACGAACACAGCTAAGTCTTCAATATTTCCACCATGGGAATTAAAAGTTGACTCTATAAACACAGACCTTCAAAAATTCCTTAAAATAACAACAAGTAATGAGACGTACAGGAAATTTTTTATGAAAGTGGTAAGAAATCTTAAAAGAACAGAATGAAACTTCCTCGAACACGGGAACGGTAAAAAAAATAAATATCAAAAGTGAAATAATCGATCAATTGAGGGATAAAATAATATTAAACACAAATCTTACCATTATCTGGGTGCCTGGACATGCCGGCATACCTAGAAATGAGATAGCAGACAAAACGGCAAAAGTAACATTTTTAAATAAAAAAGATTAAAAAAAAACCTTTTGCACACAGCCTGTGATCTCAAAAAAAAAAAAAAAAAACATTGGAAAGAATATATCAAATGACTCAAAAAGCGGTCACTGCCATACAACAAAATACAACAAGCACTCTGTTAAAGCTTTTAACCGGCCCTACTGAACAAAACATTAAGGACGTTTTCAAAATATTAACTTCAATTAAACTTCAAACTCTAATTTAACTATTATATTTATAATAAGTATATTTATATTCAAGTTAAACTCAAAACCTCACAACATACAACAATATTCAATTAACTGAAGTCCTTGTAGGTTGTGCCGAATAATATTATTGTTATTAATTGTGTAATTTATTACCTGTTTTACTGTAGAAAATAACCCATATGGGAATGTTCTGGTTGTGATCTCAGTAAGATTTTTTTTTTTATTTCGAGGCGTAACTTATGTCCTAACTCATAATAAGTATTATGTAGTTAGATACAAATACGCACTTTAAATTGAAGCTCAAAATGTGTCATAGCTACCTTATGTAAAAGACTTGGATAATATTGTAGGTATTAATCAAAAATGTGAATAAGCCTATTTATGTTTCAACTTACAAATACCTTCTGACTTAAAAGAATACAAACTTTATATTCCTTTCAATCTACTAACAAATAAAATTAATTATTTCTACGGAACCAAAATCTTGAAATTATTCACTTCAGAATAAAAAAATGTTTCTTAACCTACAAAAGCATACATACATGCCTAATGCATGTAAACCAAGGAAAGCCTATGGTGCGCAACTCTGATGAGTTTCGCGGTGCAGTTATTTGGCAAATTTATAGAAAAGGATCATTATTGCATCTAGCAAATTATCCGGCAATCTCGTTGCCTCGTATAAAATTTGTACGATGGCCCTTTATAACCGTCTTACAACTTTGATTGCTTTAAATAACTTGCTTCGAGTTTCAATCAGGCTTCGAAATGACTATTCAATGATAGACAACATTTTCCTTCTGAAAAGCGTAAAAGAAAGCTTCTTGTAGCAAGGTTTAAAACTGTTAGTTATGGCTTTTTCTATAAATTGTATGGTCTTGGAATTTCACTGAAATTTGGAAGTGTACTGGAAAACGGTTATAGCACACGGGCTTTTACTAATTTATATGATGGTCAAGCTTAGAAGTGAAATGATCAATTTAAATTTTACTTCCTATAGACCGGATCAAGCCCTTGAATTCAGTCTGTGCAATTTAAAATAACGGGAAGATTTCATTCACTTTATATGAACGGCATAAGTGAAACTAGAAGTTCTGTATTTGGAAGAAGCATACTATCAACGAGGATTTGTGAATCCTTGTTTCAAATTATTTTAATATAAGTAAATAATATTAATAGATAGCTCACGTACGCTTATATAATGTATACAACTGTTATACATGTATCTATATATTAAATTTTAAACTTTTGATTGTTGTCATTCTGGTAGAAGGCCAAAGACATACTAAAGGGTTTTTAAATTGGCACGCAAACGTTGTGGTGGCCCTTCACAGTTGACGATTCAACATTTGGTGGCCAAATTTAATTTGAGACGACCGGTTCAGTAAACAATCAGTAAAAAGTTACCGTTTGGAGTAGATTTTTGGCCGGCGCGGCGGTGTAATTGGGCCGTACTTTTTTAAACTGACTTTAGTCAGGAGGTCACCGTCAACAGCGAGCACTACATAACGATGGTAACTAATTTCTTATGGCCCAAATTGACCCATACGGACCTAAGCGACAAGTGGTTCCAGCAGGACGGCGCTACGTGTCACGTAGCAAACGGCAAGATTGACATTTGCATAAACGATTTGAGGTAAGGTTATATCTCGAAAGGGTGATGTGAATTGGCCACCAAGGTCATGCGATTTTACCGCATTAGGTCTATGCAAATAAATCAAAATCGACCGATGCCCTAAAGGTGAACGTAACACAGGGCATCGCTCAAATTCAGCCGGATCTGGACGGTAAGAAGCCAAGGCGGGCATTGGGCATTTGCACACTTAATTTTGTTAATACCTCAGACACAGTTTGTTTTATTCCACTCCAACATCTGCCCGCTCTTATTGAAAAAGGCTTTTTTAAGATTTTTGTTAAAATTATTAGTAAAAACAATTTATCTATTCGTCTATTTAAATATACAATTTGTCACTATAAATTTAATCCTAAAACATTTCTCAACCTTGCTAATTTTTTTTTGAAACTAAACTTTGATAATCACAAAACTGCGGCTTACGCAGATTCATTGGTTGTGCATAACTTACGACTCAGATACGAAATTTGTTTACATGTTTTAGACTATGTTTAGAACGCTAAAATGAATGTATACAAAATTAAAATTAATTACTTTTAAATTGAAGTTTACTGTTCTTGTTTTTAAACTGGAATAATAAGTCATACACACAGTGTTGGCAAAAACATTAGCAACAAAAACTACTTTCATCTTTATGTCATTCAAAAACTAATAGCTTTAACTAGTCATGTTAGTAATACATTATGTATGTACTTCTAAATAGAGCACAAGAGAAAATAGTTTCCAAGAACCTTTATTAAATAAAAAAAGCAACTTTTTATTACTACCTCTATTATTCTTAATAATAGAGAAAAGTTAGTCCGTTAACTAGAAAATCTTTAGCTTATATTAAAGGTGTTGGCAAACAAGTGCAGTTGAATATATTTATTAGGTATTATTCAGTTCACGGGCAAGTTAATCAGTGTTCTTAGCTAACTTTTGTTAAATGGCCGGAAAAAAATACTCTAACGAAATAAAAAAAATATAAAAGAATATACAGAAATGAGTCAAATTAAAATATCGGACAAATATTCCATTCCAAAATCAGTGATTTACCGATGAATACAATTTTACAAATGCAAAAAGTCATTCCAAACTGTTCATCGAGGTGGCAAAGCAAGAAAAACAACAAAACGAGAGGATTCTGCAATAATAAAATCGATTGAAAAAACACCCTTTTATATAATCGTGAGAAATACGAATCCAGTTCGATCTGAACGTAAGTGCGAAAACTATTCGGATACGAGCTGTTGATGGTGGACTAAAATCTTTTAAGACTGTAAAAAAGCCTTTTATTTCCACCTAGAACAAGCTTGCGAAATTAAAATTTGTTAATGCCCACATTAACTGGACCGCTAGAAAAAGTAGGAACGTAATCTTTTTCGACGCGACCAAATTCAATTTCAATGGTTTCGATAGATTCCGTCGTGTTTGCGGTCTGGCTGGTCTAGCCAGAGACATTCTTCTTCTTCTTTACACTAAAGCTACTTTAAAGCACGGAGGAGTTAAAGTAATGGTGTAGGGATGTTTTCAGGACATGCACTGGGACCGATTCACCAAATAGTTGGTACAGTGGATCGTTTTATTCACCGCGACATTTTGCAAAATATAATGCTGCTACACCATAAAGACAAGTTTAAATTGATATTTCAGCAGTATAACGACCCAAAGCACACACTTAATGCGGTTTTGAAACCACTTCTTCAAAAAAAACCGGATTGACGTGTAATAGGGGCCAGCACAGTGCCAAGATCTGAATCCCAAAGAAAATCTATGGGAAATTGAATATTGTCGAATTGTAAGGACTAATTGCACAAATATAAACCATCTGTTTGATCAAATTAAATTTAATATCACAGACAGCATATAAGCAATTTAATTGACTCCGTGTCTCGAAGTTGTGCTAAAGTGGTTAAAAACATGAGGTTTGGTAAAAAATTCAATTTTCTTTGTCTGTCAGTTTTCTTTTCATTGATCAACTCCAACCAATGCATGATTTTAATTAAGAAATTCTGGGTTCAATTTAGGAAATTTGCGATCAATGACAGACATTTTCCATGAAAGCTATAACCAACCTGTCAAAATATTTCCAATGATAACAACCAATGACTTAAAAATAAGTAAAGTTTCTATAATCTGATTGGCCAATTGTCAAACAAATGTCTTCCAACTAACGCAACTTGATTGGAAAGTTAGTCAAGAAAAAGCTCCTTAACTATCAAGTCAATTCCGTCATATCAACTAAGGGGCCGGTTATATTTAGCTATCAGTAAAATCCATCAGTAAATTGTTTGTTTTTAGTTTTTCAACATGTTACAGATTTATTTCCAGCACAAGATTGATGCAATAAGATGAACCCTATATTCAAGTATTTTTTTTTTTTCAAAAGAAAAAATGCATTTAAAGTTTTATTTAATTTATAAATCCATTTCAATTTTTTTAACGATAAAATTTCATTTTACTGAACAGCTGACTGCCAACAGCCAAACAAAATTCCATTTCGTTTCACTGTTAGTGTTCCAATTTTGTACTGTTTCCATCACATCATTACAAATATTACTGATAAAAGCAAAAATGCAAAAATTGGCGCAAAGCTCGATATTATGATCGAAAGTGACAGTTAATTTAATGGCGTAAATTTACGGATTGTAAATTTACTTATCAGTAAAACATTTCAAAATTTCGCCTGTCTAAAAATTTGCTGATAGCTTTAACCGGCCCCTAAGAGCTGAATATTTCACTGGAATTGTTTGAAATTGAAACAGAAATCAGTGGAACGTTACTTTTTAATTTTTAACATAAAAGTATCAGATTTCCATCCGGAAAATAGAAAAATACATTTTTAGACAAAAATAAATGCGCAATTAAACCTTTTTTCTCAAAAAAAAAATAATAATTAGATAGGTTATGTTAACAGCAAAAAATGTTAAAAACAAAGTCTCACCTAAAACCTAAGACCTAAGAAACATTAGTGAATTCAGAATTCCATCAAGTTTTAAACGTGCAACACTTATCTAAGTAAACTGTGTTTTTTTAAATTAATTTCCGTTTCCTTTTTTTAATTTACACAACTTATAAAACCAACCAAAACGAATATAATATGTATTTTAATATACATACTTCATTACGAGTATTATTATTTTAATTATAAAGGAGTTATTTTAACTTTGAACAAGAATCGCAATTAGAAACATTCTCAAAATACCTTTGCAACTGAGCTTCTTCATCTTGTATTAGCGAAGAATTTGATGATCCACTCTGACCACGAAGTGCTTCCCATATATCCACTTTATCAGTCTCTTTCTCTGTGCTTTCTACTAAGCTTTGCTCAATAGCATATTGTAAGAGATCGTCTTCATCTATGGTTATTTGACGTCGAACATTTGTATCTATGAAATAAAAATAATTAATAAATAAAAATAAATGCATTATTTTGTTAAGCTTGCCTCTATTAGTATAATGAACAGGTATATCAAAGCATCGATCATCGACAATACACGTTAATCGATCATCTTCATTTATCGTTTGGACGTGCTCGATTGGAGATGTCAAAGCAAACACATTACCAAATGTTATGCATGCATTTAGTACGTGAAATAGTGGAATTTCAATTTTCACTGGAAACCCAGACGGCAGTTGCATAGTAATAAAGTCTTTTAATTTTGACACATGTGGACTAGCCATTGTAGACATTAAATCTAAAATAGGTAAAACTTGTTCTTGCAACCGAATCGGATATTCTTCACTGAGCCAGAGATTTGCCTTAAATCTTTGAATCTATAATTTCAATAAACAACCATAAACTTCGAATAAGAACGTATTTTACAGCTTGGTTCTACATTTTACTTTCCCTAGAAATGAAATAGAAATTTATCGAACATTAAATTCGGCCTTTTTTATTTAGTTTTATCGATTCAAATTTAAATTTTGTCTCTATCAATTTAAAGTGTTTAGGTGATGTCCTTGTATGGAAATTATGTTATGTTGGACATTCGAGGATCATAGAAATGAGAGTGCCGATCTCCTATATTATTACTAATTATAAAGTACCTAAAATTTTTACTTTACAAATCTCCTCAGATACATTAAATTCAATATTAATGTTGACTACAACAATGGTCCATTAAAATTGAACCGAATTGGCCTTGCAGGATTACATTCAGAATGATAGGTATTCATTTGCGAGCAATCAATCTTAAATAAGTGGACAATGGTTTAAGCACAAATAGTTCCTTACGCTTCGTAAGGAGATCTAATTGGTTTCATTAAGCTTAAACAAGACTCAAGATTCATGTGTTATTTCAATGGTTCGACAGTTGGGTGCATATTCCTGACGAAACACAACCGTCAATAAACTTTATGACTCCTTCCGCTAGACTGTTAGGAAACCGCCTTATGCGCTTATGCGCGTTCTAAGAAGCGTTTGCTGTAGTTAATGATGATATAAAATTTAAATTAGAGAAAAAACTGTAAAACGTTCCAAACAAGGAAAGGTAATGTTAACTAAATTTGAGAGAACCGGTGCAGTAGTATTTGGGTCCAGAGCCAAACTCTCTATACCGATGTGTAAATCTACTAGCATTTTTCGGTGTATTGCAAATAAGTATTCTCCCTCAGGCTGCAAAAAAAAGATCATTTAGTCGCAGGGCATTAGTACTCCATTAACCTATTATTTCATTTCAAATAGATCAAAATGTCCAACATTAAAACAATTTCAATCATAAGTATAACTCTATTTTAAATTTTATCTATACAATGATTTTTCAGGCTTTTTTGTCATACTATTCTGATGCAAATAAGAAAACTGTATTCCAAAATTTTACCCAACGTTTTATTTGAAATTTCCAACTCATCGTCATTATTGGCTCAACAAACCGGTTCATTTGGTGCCGTCTTTCAAAAAGTCTCTCTAATAATGGCGATGAGTTGAGCCTCTAATCAACACGTGAAGATACCAACATAAGTTTGGTACGCCACGTAGCCGTCTAATAAAAAATTTGGGTTATGGTTATTT
This sequence comes from Eupeodes corollae, assembly GCF_945859685.1. Lineage (NCBI taxonomy): Eukaryota > Metazoa > Arthropoda > Insecta > Diptera > Syrphidae > Eupeodes > Eupeodes corollae. The sequence goes on along the minus strand of NC_079149.1, from coordinate 75,275,322 downwards.
TTTAAAGAAGTGGTATAAGACCTGTAATACATTTTGTACAGAATTGATACAACTACCCCAAAAAACTTGAGATACATTAGTAATATGTTAAATAAAGTTATGGAATGCTTTTTTTCTTACTTGCATAAGAGTATTTAGTCAAAAATAAGTCTGTAAAACCAAGATTAAATACCAAATTCAATTGTTTTTCAATTTTATTTCACTTATTTGCTAGAACCAAGCTGTTATGGTCAAAATACCTTACTTTGGTACTTATTTTCTTTGGTCTACCAATATCTCTTCCATTTAAATCAATTTCGGAAAAGTACTCTTCAGGTGTTATAATTTGTCTTGGTGTAGTGCTACCTGAACTTGTACTTGGTGTCTCCTCCTCTCCGCCATTTTCTGGATGAGATTCTATAAGTGATGGCACCTTTAATGATTATAAATAAAGTTTAAATTTGATAACAGATACTGTTACGTTTTATATCAATCGGAATAGCAGTAGCATGGAACAAGTATGTACGTTATTGTGGAATTTATGTGTCATGGAAGAAATACAATCTCAAAAGACAGAGTGACGAAGGAGTATATCCTAAGTGAAAGGATGTAGTTAGGTACCTGGTAGGCATATACGTAGTTACGAAATACTGTATTCATACTGTGTAACAAAATTCTGTATGTACAAAATACTTTAAGTCAAAATTGACTAAATCAAACATTTTTATTTTAAAATGCAATATTTTAAATTTCTGTATGAATGCAAACTTAAATTATGAAACAAAAAACTATAAATTTATGAGAGTAAGATTTGATATTAAAAGAGTGACACTTGCCTTGTCAAATGGGGCTAGCTCTCCACATTGTATTTTTGGTTGGACTGCACATACATACAATCATGGGCAATGTCAAAGTTACAAAAACATTAATGAAAGCAAACCGGTTTTGGAGGGTGCGTATGAAAGTCTCCTATCTTTGTAATGTAGTATTTTATGGCGTGTGCTTGTTTTGCTCTTGATCATTTCTCAACTCGTATTAATCTCTATTAGGTATGCACCAAGATTTGTTTTAAAATGCATAATTTAACAAAAAATGTTTTAAAATCATTCCTCTTGTAAGTTCATTGAAATTTGTTTGTATTTAATCAAATATACATTTATAAAACTTCAAGGGAAATGAAATAAATTTTTTAAGAAAATAAAAGGTTACCTTAATAGCGTGCAAATTTAAATAGAATATTAATTTTCACATTTCTTTAAATCCAATATGACCTAGTTATTTTTGAATTATTGATATTTGCTAAGATCACATAAGATCGAATGCATTCTAAAATGCATGACTTTCACATGATTTTGTATTTAATATACTTAAAAAAAAAACTATTTAATTTTCCCATTTCATTTCTAAAATTGTTCTACCTAATTAAAACACTCCCTTTCCATCTGTATTTATTCTTAAAAATGTATTTAACTGTCAAGGGCATCATTAAAAATATTTTTCTAATTTGTAAATGATTTGAAAAATTAGGTACATATTTAATTTTCGAAAATGTTGTTATTCCTGACATCCTATTTTTGCCTTGTTAGTTAAATTTTGGTTAATTCTTAACCTCTCACATTAAATTCCACAAGTCATTCAGAAGTTTTAAATTAATAAAGAATGGCGCCATGAAAGGATACTTCGGTCGTTACTATTCCAATTCATATAAAATATTTTATTTCTGGCTCACCCCATCGCGACAGCTTACCAAATCTTGACTAGAAATATACTCATCTTCTGCTAAGCCAAGGAAACTATGCAGCGGTGTTCGTGATGTTTTACTCTGCAAACCAAAAACTAAAATATTTGCATACGTTTCAACTGTATTGATTGATTAAAATGTTACTCTGATTTGTTCTTCATTAAGATGGTCCATTCGGGTTTTTGTAATAAATTCTACATTACTTGCTCCATAAACTTTGCAGTTGTAGCCGTTAACACTTTCTGTTTTTTCACTACGCCAACCCCAAATACCAGATTTGTTTCTTTCAAAACTTATCTTGTCCATATCAATGTTATTGGTCATTACAGGAGCATTAAGGCGCGCGCGAACTGCTCCTATTGGTGGTGGTATACCAGCAATATCACCGACATCACTATTTAACTGCTCTACGAGAACTTCGTGTGTATCGTGGTCAATTTCTATCATTGTTGCTGTTTCTTCTAATTTAAGAGAACACTTTTTATAAGTTCAAATTGTTAAATTAAAAGTTCACACTTACTTAAGCCTTTGAAAATATATGAACGATTCCCTCGTTGCCATGTTGAATTATCGAATCCCAAAAGTGTTGTATCGATGCGGACATTAGCACCTCTTTTATAAACTTTATATGTATCACTTGGACAGAGCTTTGACATTAAAGGAACTAAAAATATTAAAACAAGATCAATTTATTGATCATCAAAAACTGTAAATCACACACTAAATATAAAATATAAGTCATAACATTTCTTATTATTAAATTTTATATACGAAAAACTCCATTATATGACTTTTGTTCATATTTCCTTTCTTAGTTCAGTATTTCTACATTTGTTTTGGTGCTCTTAATATTGTGAATGTAGAAAATACCATATCCTGACGTCCACAAGGGCATAAAATGGAGATTCAATATCTGGAAATAGCACTAGTTTACAAATGTATCAAGGCGATTGAAAAAGCCACTATGAACTCATGGTAAACAAGACTCTTTTGAGTACATCATTGAGACGCAAACTATACTATATAAATATTTTTGGCAAAAGAAAATCGTGGTATGCTTATAGTTCGGCACAACAGAATGTAGCAGTGCTTACCAATCCTGTCGGATTCTAAGAAAAGCGCCGCGTAACAATAAGGGGGAGCTTTCGCTTCCCGTTTAAATTATGTAATCGTATTTCTTTCATCCAAGATTCAGGAATGCTGGAACTTTGTTCCCGCCATTTTTTGCAAACAAAACCAGCACGATACTCCAACAAGGGTGCCGATATGATACGATCGCGATAGAATTTTAATTAGTATGAACAAAAAAAGCCTAAGAAACGTTAATAAAGGAATGATGGTGTTGATTTTTTTTACGGTAGTAATGTTTTTTAATTAGTATAAACAAATCAGAGCCTAAGTAATGGAGTTGTTATTTAAGATTCAAGCATCCTTTACTAAAAAAAACATTGTAGCCATACTTAAATAGAACATACAAAAAAATGACCAAATTTAAAAGCACCGGAGTAATGTTAAAATATTGTAAGTTTAATTGGTTATGTCGTTAAATGCGTACTGGTCCGATCAAACCCATTCAAAAGGCTCCGTATAGAACAAAAGTATTAGATCAGATAATTTAAAATAAAAAAAAACTCAAGGGGAACAATTTGGAGATCCAAGATGCTGAAATACTTAGAAAGGCGAAGTTCAACGTTTAAAATTTTAAAAATGACACATTTTTTTTTATTTTCAAAAATATCCTAGAGATATTTTTAAAGTCTAAAGTTTACAAAATTTAGGTTATTAATTAGTAAATAAAATGGAATTACAATTTGCGGTTCAACTCTTGGCTTGGAACCAACTTCAGAATTTGCTTCAAGTTGAGCAATAGTATCGCTCTAAAAATCTATCCTTATGAGCTAAGTAAATCGACTACTAACGTGTTATGAACTTCTTACCCCATGACGTAAATTCCCATTTCATTTCGATATAAAAATCTGGAGCATCAAGCAGATGCTGTAACAGCTTAGGCACATGTGTGACTCTCTGCATGTGTCGTTGCAGATCACGTACTTCAAGGATTGCAGTAAGAATTTCCTCGTCACCACAACAAACAGCTTCCTGCACAACTATAAATAAGAGATGTCTAGTCATGAAAACAAATAAGAATTTCATTATAACTTCTTACCTGACCAACCTTTGCTTTCAAAGTTAGCATTACATTTGGCAGATAATAGACATTTTACGCAAGACAATGATGATAACTTAACGGCTAACATTAATGGCGTTCGACCTCTAGGATCGAGTTTTTCTTTGTCGTTCTGGAAAAGAATTAGAAACCAATTTATTATTAAATAATGGCATTTTTAAATTTAAAAATTAAACATTTTAAAAAAATTATCGTTTGTTTTGACAGATCGTATTCACATTATAATTATCGAGTGCTTTTCACTTAATAATTGGGACGGTATTTGTATGTGTTACAATAACTGAGATGTCAAATTGCATTGGGGTAGATGTAATTGTAGGTTAATTCTCTTCAAGTGGAAATTTAATTCTTAGGACATAACTTTGATGAAAACAAAATAAAATTGTAAATATTAAAATCAATGATACATAAGTGTTTACAATGAAAAACAATTTAATATACATATGTACATTTTTAGGGACTACTCGAGATATTCAATGATTCCACCCGAAGGATCCACAAACCACTAATCGTTTATACAAAAACTGAAACATGCTGAAGAGCTAAGAAAATCACTCGAAATTTCTTAGGAAACTTACATATTTGATATAATAATATACTTATAAACAATAACAGAACCAATGGCAGATCCAGAGCTTTCTCATAAAGTTCATAAAATTTAGTTGTATTCATACACAACGACTACATACATACATATATAGACTTGTTCATAGTTTTAAGACATTCGTCAAAAAATCGGCTTGATAGTCTTACAAAATAGACATTTATCTTCAATCTTGTAATGATTTTAAACGTTCATATGTACGTACATACATAAAAATTCTAAAATTAGAACAAAAATTTCAGACTTTTGCAGAAACCTGAAATAAGCGAGTTCTAAAAATTTTACATAAGACCATAGCAATAAAATAGCTTTTTTTTGTATAACGAAGACAGTTTTTCCTGTTTTACTTTATGTAGGTATACATCCATTTATTGAGTACTTTTTACCAACAAAATTCTGAAAATCATACAATAGAATTGCTTATTTCTGCCCAAGAGATTTCACAAACAGAATATAGTAGATGGCAGTATTTTCCAAATTGTTCATGGCAAATCTGAATTATTATACCTATATATTGAATTAATATACATATGTATACATATAAAATGTTTTAATATCTTGCGAGATGAACGGGACAACAACATAATAATTGTACATTGAATCAAAGTATTTTTCTTAACCCATGTACATAAGCTCAACAATTATTATTGTCTGTATTGCAGGTAATGAATTGTTCTTTTTTGAGCTACCGTTTATGGGCAAACCTCCCTTAAAGGCCTTTAAATTAATATGTAAATTAATTTTACTTTTCAAACCACATCTAAATATTTCAATAGACTTAAGAAGATGTAATTTATAAAGTAAGAACATGCATTTATGAAATCTTGAATTTGATACACGTAGGCGTTTAATTTCATTCTCTACAATATTCATTAAATTCTTATTAATTTTCAACTTATGGTTTTGTAAACTGTTTTTTATACTATTTATTATAAAATTTATTACTGATTGTTCTAAATATAATACACACAATATTGGGGGTTACCTTGTATTGTATTGATTCTGTGAAAACGTATAGAACTCACATGAGGTGGCTCTACGAACGACGTAATCTTATAGAATTTGTTTATTTAACGAATATCCTTGGAAAGAAAGATACTAGGATAAATAATAGAACGAGAATATTGTATACTTAATCTATGAGTACGAGGAAAAAAAAAAAAATTTGGGTAAGAAAAAATTATTCGATAATTGTGCTGTAAGTTTTATATACAAATAGTGTCACATATTTTTTGTCTCTGCTTGAACGTGTCTGTACGAAAAATCAATCTTAAAAACTTTAAATAATTTCTTATTTGCTGTGAATGATAAGTTTGTATGATCATTTAGTCTAAATATATGTCGTCTTGATCTATTTGAATATTTATATGTATTTTTAAAACAAGTTACAGCTGTAGACACCTAATTGGAAACTCAGATTGTATATACTTTGAGAACAATTTTCTTCCATTAGTTATTTATTAAATTCATTTTTTTATTTACAACATTATAGAGTTTACTCCATGACATAACTGCATAGAACATACATTTAAAAAAACGTAGTATTTTTCTTTTGATAGCATAAAGGAGCCTTTTGTAGTGGACATCTAATTAAAAACAACATGCAAAATTGTGACTACTCCTAACGTTTTTTAACTTCCAGTATTTCGAGCCATTTTCGCTCTTTGGATTCAAGAACTTGCCTAAAGTACACCAGGAGTAAAGCCTTCGTAGCGACTTCAATGTTAGAATTTATAAAACGAATTTTTCGTTATTTTTTAGTGAAACAGTTATTTAACGTCCGATAAAAGAAGTTTAATTGGTTTAAGGTCTGTACTTGCCGATAATCATTTAAAAATAGTGATATCCGGCCCTTAAATATTTGCATGTGTTTACAGTTTTAAGGGTCTTTTATATCAACGCAAATCATCGGCCTAATTTAAAAGTCGTTTCTTTAGAATGGTAAGCTATTTAACAGCTGTATATGTCTCATTAATTTAAAGCACGCAAACGTTTGTTTTTAGATATTTGCGTACAAATCCCAGAACAAAAAAGAAAAATAACTAACATGTCCACATTTATAGATTGGAGAAGAATAATCAGGATTAAAGTTTACAGAACTATCTCTCAATGGATATACTATATCAACGCAAATTTTCATCGGCCTAATTTACTAGTCGTTTGTTTAGAATGCTTAGCTATTTTACAACTGTATATGTCTCATTAATTTAAGAACACAAACATTTGTTTTTAGATATTTGGGTACAAATCCCAGAACAAAAAAGACAAATAACTAACATGTCCACATTTATAGATTGGAGAAGAATAATCAGGATTAAAGTTTACAGAAGTGTCTCTCAATGGATATACAAATATCTCGGAAGTAATGCTACAACTAACTTTTAAAAGTCCAAATATATATTAGATTTCCTTAGTACGGCTTTAAAAATGTTGACTTACATTTTCTTTGTTTTGGTTAGAGATAAGATTTCGAGCATAGTAACAAAATAAAAAAAATGCAAAATGGAGCAACAGGTAATATAATCCTTTAAAACGATGTGGCGGGGCACTAACATCACGCCACAGGTACTACCAATTTCATCAGGCGTTTGTAACTACTTCTAAATCATGCAGCATATTTAATAATATACGTATGTAATTATACCTAATTTTATTAACTTTTTTACCTACTGTACTCCATAAAAAATGCCGTTTATTTTCTTTCATTTTTTCTATTGCGTTTATTGATGACAAAAATTAAATACATAGACCGCTTCGTCGATCCCAATCATTAAATTCTATAAATTAAATATTTTGACACTATTACAGCCTATTATTTAATAAATATCGAAGTGAACTCAATAGTTAAAAAGAGGCTGGGGTACGATCCACACTGATAACTTAACATTTATATTTTCAAATGTAATTTTAAGCTGGAATACACTGGCTTTACATAACAGAAACGTTAGCAAAAATATTTTTATGGCATGAAGCAAGAAGACATTGAATTCAAATTTAAATTTTAGTGTTTTTATTTTCCTGTCAACTTAAACAAATATTCTTTATATAAAATTATTCTTGATATCATTTATTGTTCGAAAAGTATTTGAGGCGACAAATATGTTTTGTTTTAGTTATTTGATGTATTAAAACAAATTTTTTTTTACAATTATACTTATTTTGTGTTTCGTAACATTATATAATATAAAATTTAATTAAAGTAGCTTACTTTATTGTTTCGTGAAATATTTGTGGTCAACCAATATTTTCCTTTTAAATTGCTATAGCAAAAAAAATTACCCATCTAATTCCTTTCTGCATCTTTCGGTGGTATTATTTGTAAAACTGAATTTATTTGAAGTCGGTATCTATACCGGTTCTCGAGATATGCACGAACGTACGGACCTATGTACAAACGTACGTATACAAACAACTAAGGATCTTGAAACATCGAGAAATTTCAAAGTTTTCAATTCAACATATCTTACCGATTACAATAACTTCTTATGGGGCGAAGTTAAA